>NW_020693639.1:0-8785 GCF_002925995.2 Terrapene triunguis
GCTAGGGAGTGTGGAGATCAGCTAAGCCGCGCTCCACAGTTCCAACGACCGTCAGGGGCGGTAAGAAGGAACTGAGGGGGCGCTGGGTCGGCTGGGGTATATATCCAGCGCCATAACGGCGCCACTCTAGGGGGCTCCACAGCCGACCCACCGGGTGTTGCTAGGGTAAAAATCTTCCGACGATCGTGCACGCGGCGCGCACACACCTAACTGGAATGGATATGAGCAAGCACTCGAAGAAGAACTCAAGATTCTTCAACTAATTTAGTCCTAGTGTGTCTTGACATATTGCAAAGTTCCACACGCATTGACTGAGAAATTAGGTGTTTTTATTACTAAGAAAAAACATCATAATCTTTCAGGTTATTGAATGAATATATGTTTTTTTACACATTTATGTAATTATAGCTAACCCACATTTATTGGTATGTTTCCCTAAAAACACTGCTCTCCATATCCATTAAAAACAACTCTTTAGGCCTTTCTAACCTTTCCCACAATACTAAAAGGCACTTCTCTGCAGCAACACCAAAACAAACAAACAAAACTAGTTTGTACAAAAACAATGAGAAGTCCGGTGGCACCTTAAAGACTAACAGATTTATTTGGTCATAAGCTTTCGTGGGTAAAAAAAAACCCACTTCAGAGGAGTCACTGGACTCCTCGTTTTTTGTGTGGATACAGACTAACACGGCTACCCCTCTGATACTTAAACTAGTTTGGAGTTTCTAGGCTTTGCCACTCTGAAGACGGAAAAATTAAAAAAAAAAAAAAAAAAATCTTTGAATTTAACCACACTCCTCAGAAAAACTATCCTGGATGAGATGTGTCATGTAAGCTTTAAGGAAGATCAATTTCTTTCTGGGGAAGCTAGGAGGATGTTGAAAAGTTAGGTTTATAATGAGGAGCTAGCTTCAGCCTTAACTACAGTGTAGCTACCACTCCATAGCAGTTATGCTTGTTTGTTTTAAATATTGTCTTCTACTCAAAAGACATTAATATTGCTTAACTTAAAATACATAAAAGTTAAACTAGGGCCTGCATCACTGAAAGAATTATAGGGTATCTTTGTCTTGTGTTATAAGGTTCCTGGATCTACATTTACCACTGGTGGTTACTGTACTCTGAAACAAACACTAAGGAGTGGATACACTAAAAGGTTTGTTTCCTCTTCATTTTGTTTGTTTTTGAGGAGGATGACATACCAAGACTAACAGCTTTGCATCCCTGCTCAGTTTTAGTATCAGGCTTATCCTATAAACCAGTTTGCTGAGAGGTATAGTAGATGGTTAGAAATATGTTTGGTTCTTGTAAAGTTATCCAGGCAATAATAGTGAGCCTTATTTCTTGAAAAGACGGTTACTCACCGTTGTAACTGTTGTTCTTCGAGATGTGTTGCTCATATCCATTCCAGTTAGGTGTGTGCGCGCCGCGTGCACGATCGTCGGAAGATTTTTACCCTAGCAACACCCGGTGGGTCGGCTGTGGAGCCCCCTGGAGTGGCGCCGTTATGGCGCTGGATATATACCCCAGCCGACCCAGCGCCCCCTCAGTTCCTTCTTGCCGGCTACTCCGACAGTGGGGAAGGGGGGCGGGTTTGGAATGGATATGAGCAACACATCTCGAAGAACAACAGTTACAACGGTGAGTAACCGTCTTTTCTTCTTCGAGTGCTTGCTCATATCCATTCCAGTTAGGTGACTCCCAAGCCCCACCTAGGTGGCGGGGTCGGAGTGAGACATTGCTGTGTGCAGAATCGCTGACCCGAAAGCAGCATCGTCTCTGGATTGTTGCACCAGCGCATAGTGAGTAGTAAATGTGTGGACCGATGACCACACTGCAGCTCTACAAATGTCCTGGAGCGGTACTTGAGCCAGGAAGGCAGTCGAGGAGGCCTGAGCCCTCGTGGAATGAGCGGTGATGCGTGGCGTCGGAACACCGGCCAGGTCGTAACAAGCACGAATGCAGGACGTGATCCAGGAGGACAGGCACTGTGAAGAGACCGGTGAGCCCTTCATCCGGTCGGCTACCGCAACGAAGAGTTGCGTCGTCTTCCTAAACGACTTTGTACGGTCAATATAGAAAGCCAGGGCCCTGCGAACGTCCAACGAATGTAAACGCTGGTCCTGACGAGTAGCGTGCGGTTTGGGATGGAAGACCGGGAGGAATATATCCTGGTTCACGTGGAAAGGTGACACCACCTTTGGAAGAAAGGCAGGATGGGGGCGAAGCTGCACCTTGTCCTTATGGAACACCGTGTATGGGGGCTCGGATGTCAGCGCCCTGAGTTCCGAGACGCGCCGTGCTGAGGTGATGGCTACCAGGAAGGCTGTCTTCCAAGACAAGTACAGGAGCGAGCAGGTAGCCAATGGTTCAAACGGAGGCCCTGTGAGCCTAGAGAGTACGAGGTTGAGGTCCCACGTTGGAACCGGCTGTCGTTGCTGTGGGTATAGCCGGTCTAAGCCCTTGAGGAATCTAACGACCATCGGGTTAGAGAAGACCGAGGACGTGAGTTCTCCTGGGTGGAAAGCGGAAATAGCGGCGAGGTGAACCCTAATTGAGGATGTCGCCAAGCCTTGCTGTCTTAGGGACAGGAGGTACTCCAGTATCAAAGGGATAGGAGCCTGCGAGGGAGACGTAGCTCGTTGCTCACACCAGCAGGAGAACCTCTTCCACTTGGCTAAATAGGTGGTCCGCGTAGAGGGCTTTCTACTTCCCAGCAGGACCTGTTGGACGGCCTGCGAGCATTGCCGCTCTGAGCAACTCAACCATGAAGCATCCACGCCGTGAGGTGGAGCGACTGCAGGTCGGGGTGACACAGCCGGCCGTGGTCCTGAGAGATGAGATCCGGAGTCAAGGGGAGCGTGATCGGTCTCTGTACTGACAGCTCTAGAAGTGTGGTGTACCAGTGCTGTCTCGGCCAAGCGGGAGCGACTAGAATTACCCGTGCATGGTCCCTGCGGATCTTGAGCAGCACCCTGTGGACCAGCGGGAATGGGGGAAAGGCGTAGAACAGATGGTCTTTCCATGCCATGAGGAAGGCGTCCGACCGAGAGCCCGGGGCTCGCCCGTGTAGGGAGCAGAATGCCTGGCACTTCCTGATGGCCCGAGATGCGAACAGGTCGATCTGGGGAAACACCCACCTCTGGAAGACGGAATAGATGATGTCCGGGCGAATCGACCACTCGTGCGTTTGGAAGGACCTGCTGAGACGGTCCGCCAGCGTATTCTGGACTCCAGGCAGGAATGACGCCGTGAGATGTATCGAGTGGGCGATGCAAAAGTCCCACAGGCGAATGGCCTCTTGGCATAGGGGAGATGAGCGGGCTCCGCCTTGCTTGTTGATGTAAAACATGGCCGTGGTGTTGTCGGTGAGAATCAGCACGCAACGGCCCTGTAGGAAGTTGAGGAAAGCCTGACAAGCCAGGCGCACTGCCATCAGCTCTCGGACGTTGATGTGCAGGGCTAGTTGGGACGCCGACCACAGGCCTTGGGTATGATGCTCCCCCAGGTGAGCGCCCCATCCTAGAGATGAAGCGTCCGTAACTAGGTGGAGGGAGGGCTGTGGGGCGTGAAAGGGCACTCCTGCACAGACCGCCGTGCGGTCCGTCCACCATGCGAGGGAGGCCAAGACTGCGGCCGGAACCGTGACCACTATGCTCAGGTCGTCTCGCTGAGGACGGTAAACCGATGACACCCAAGTCTGCAATGGGCGAAGTCGCAGCCTGGCGTGCCTGGTTACGTAGGTGCACGAGGCCATGTGGCCCAAGAGGGCAAGGCACGTCCTTATGGTGGTAGTTGGAAAGGCCCTGAGTCCTTGAATGACGCTTGAAATGGCATGAAAGCGGCTGTCTGGCAGGATGGCTCGGGCATGTCTGGAGTCCAGGATTGCTCCAATGAACTCTATTCTTTGAGTTGGTACTAGAGTGGACTTCTCTCTGTTGAGTAGAATGCCCAGCTCGTGGAAAGTGCGTGTCACTATGTGGACATGGGCCTGCACTTGGTCTCTGGTGCGGCCGCGTACCAGCCAGTCGTCCAAGTACGGGAACAGCTGTAACCCTTGTCGACGAAGGAAGGCCGCGACGACTGCCAGACACTTTGTGAACACCCTGGGAGCCGAGGACAAGCCGAAGGGAAGGACTGCGAATTGGTAGTGCACCCTGTTTACTACAAATCGCAGGAAGCGCCTGTGAGGCGGATAAATCGCTATGTGGAAATAAGCGTCCTTCATGTCGAGGGCGGCAAACCAGTCTCCAGGATCCAGTGAAGGGATGATGGTCCCCAATGATACCATGCGGAACTTCAACTTTACTATGAATTTGTTGAGCCCGCGCAAGTCTAAGATGGGCCTTAGACCCCCTTTTGACTTGGGTATCAGGAAGTAGCGGGAGTAAAACCCCCTGCCCCTTAGCTCCGATGGAACCTCCTCTATGGCCCCCATAGCGAGGAGCCCAAAAACCTCCTGTGTAAGGAGTTGCTCGTGAGAAGGGTCCCTGAAGAGGGACGGGGAGGGGGAGTGGGAGGGGGGGGGGCGAGGAAAACTGGAGGGCGTATCCCCTTTCCACCGTGCGAAGGACCCAACGGTCCGAGGTTATACGGGACCAAGCACGGTGGAAGCGGGAGAGGCGGTCCCGGAAAGGGGGAGTCGGATCCTGGGTACCGGTCGTGGTGCCGTCCTCGACCGCACCTTCAAAAGGCTTGTCTAGGCCCTGAAGGTGGCCTAGACTGGCCCTGGTTCTGACCGGGTTGAGGGCCGGTCGACCTTCTCCTACCACCTCGACCCCGCCTCCTAGCAAAGTCCTGTCTTGGACGAGGCGGGGGAGGGTAGAACCGCTGAGGCTGCGGCCTGAAGGGCCTGCGCTGAGGCCCTGGGACATGCATCCCCAGGGAGCGCATCATTGTGCGAGAGTCCTTCAGGTTTTGGAGCCTCGAGTCTGTTTTCTCCGAAAAGAGGCCCTGGCCCTCAAACGGTAGATCCTGCAGGGTCTGCTGCAGTTCCGGAGGCAAGCCCGACACCTGGAGCCAGGAGATTCGGCGCATTGCTATCCCCGACGCCAGGGTCCTAGCGGCCGAGTCCGCTATATCGAGGGACGCCTGTAGGGAGGTGCATGCCACCCGCTTGCCCTCCTCTACCAGGGCCCCAAACTCGTCCCTCGAGTCCTGGGGAACCAGTTCTTTAAATTTCCCCATCGAGGACCACATATTGAAGCCGTAGCGGCTCAGAAGCGCCTGCTGGTTCGCTGCCCGCAATTGCAGTCCGCCAGCCGAATACACCTTGCGGCCGAACAAATCGAAGCGCTTAGCGTCCTTCGATTTGGGCGCAACGGCCTGCTGGCCATGGCGCTCCCGTGCATTCACTGAGGAAACCACCAGTGAGCACGGTTGGGGGTGAATGTACAGATACTCATGATCCTTTGATGGGACAAAGTATTTTCTCTCAACCCCTCTGGCCGTGGGTGGAATAGAGGCCGGGGTCTGCCAGATAGTAGTGGCGTTGGCCTGGATGGTGCGGACCAGCGGTAATGCCACCCTGGATGGAGCATCCGCTGAGATGATCTGCACTATCGGGTCATGGACCTCCGCAACCTCCTCCACCTGGAGGTCCAGATTGCGAGCCATGCGCCGCAGTAGGTCCTGGTGGGCCCGAAGGTCTATCGGGGGCGGCCCGATGGACGACGTGCCCGCTACGGCCTCATCAGGAGAGGACGAGGAAGATGCCCCCGGTGGCAAGGGGTCCAATGGTTGGTCCTGCTCCAGGTGCTCCTGGTGTTGGGCATCTCCTGCCCCCTGGTCAGGGGCCTCTGCAGGTGCGGGCACTGGAGCCTCCACGTCCCTTAGAGGAGGGCGGGAGATGGTAGACTCCGGGGCCCTGGTGTCCGAACGGCCAGAGCGGGAACCCGACAGGGGAGCTCCCTGAGCTTGGTGGTAGGCCCAAGGAGTCCAAAAGGACCAATGCGCAGGCCCTTGCATCGGGTCCTCGGTCTCCTGCAGGTGGCCGGGCTCCACCGTCTCAGATGACCGGGACGCCGATCTCGACGGCCACGGCGGTGCCGAACCCGATGCCGTCGGCACCGGATGGTACGGTGCCGATCGGTGCCGACCGTAAGGGGACCTGTCCCTGCGTTGTTCCGGCGAACGGTGCCGGGACCTGGACCGGTGCCGATAGTCCCTCCGGTGCCGGGATCCCGATCTGGAACGTGAAGACGATCTGGAGGAGGCGTGGTACCGGGAGCGGCCTCTCGAGCCCGAGCGGCGCTCATACCGGTGCCGGGAGCTGCGCCTCGACCCCGATCGGTGCCGGTCGTCACGGCGGTGCCGGGACGTTGAACGGCGCCGCGAGGAAGATCTGGGCCGCGAGTACGACCGGTGCCGAGGTGACCCTCGGCGCCGGGACTCCGAGCGGCGTCGGGACCTGCTTCGGGATCTGGAGCGGTGCCGAGAGACTCGTGCTGGCGACGGTGGGCGCACCAGGGCAGGCTTGCCTCTGGACTGCAGCACGCGTGGAGCCACCGGTGCCGGGAGTTGCGACGGCGCCGGCTCCGTGAGGGCGATCAGGTCTCTCGCCGTGGCAAAGGTCTCCGGGGTGGAAGGGAGACAAGGTTCCACCACCAGCCTTGGTGGTGAAACTGTCCGCACCGGACTCAACGGCCTCGGTGCCGGAGTCGACGGTGTGGCCGCCTGTCTTTGGCGGTCCAGCTGCGGACGCGGCTCTACCCCCGGCACCGGGGGAGCCTGTATCTTCGCGGCAGCAGCGTCCCGTGTCTTAGCGGTCTTCTTATGGCCCGGCGAAATGGATCGGTGCCGAGGCTCTTTGGGCGGGCGCGGTGCCGACGTCGGTCGGTGCCGGACAGTCTTTTCTGCCGCACCGGTCGGGCCCGCCGGGGCGCTGCGCACCGAAGCGCTCGGTGCCGGGACAGGGCGCTCCGAGGGAGGATCCGGACTCAGCGCCGCCTCCATGAGGAGCTGTCGGAGCCTAAAGTCCCGCTCCTTCCTTGTCCTCGGCTTGAAGGCCTTGCAGATAGGGCACTTATCTGCTGGATGAGTCTCTCCCAGGCACTTCAAGCAAGAACTATGCGGGTCGCTGGTTGGCATGTGCTTCCCGCAGGACGCGCACGGCTTAAAGCCAGGAGCCTTGGGCATGGGCCCGGCTGCGCGCCGGGGGGAAAAGGGGAAAAACACCCCCTAAACCCCCGATAACAACTTATAACTATATATATATACACTATAACTAACTACTAACTAACTTGAACAACTATCTATATAACTAAATACAACAAGAGCAAAGAGAAGCTAGGGAGTGTGGAGATCAGCTAAGCCGCGCTCCACAGTTCCAACGACCGTCAGGGGCGGTAAGAAGGAACTGAGGGGGCGCTGGGTCGGCTGGGGTATATATCCAGCGCCATAACGGCGCCACTCTAGGGGGCTCCACAGCCGACCCACCGGGTGTTGCTAGGGTAAAAATCTTCCGACGATCGTGCACGCGGCGCGCACACACCTAACTGGAATGGATATGAGCAAGCACTCGAAGAAGAACTCAAGATTCTTCAACTAATTTAGTCCTAGTGTGTCTTGACATATTGCAAAGTTCCACACGCATTGACTGAGAAATTAGGTGTTTTTATTACTAAGAAAAAACATCATAATCTTTCAGGTTATTGAATGAATATATGTTTTTTTACACATTTATGTAATTATAGCTAACCCACATTTATTGGTATGTTTCCCTAAAAACACTGCTCTCCATATCCATTAAAAACAACTCTTTAGGCCTTTCTAACCTTTCCCACAATACTAAAAGGCACTTCTCTGCAGCAACACCAAAACAAACAAACAAAACTAGTTTGTACAAAAACAATGAGAAGTCCGGTGGCACCTTAAAGACTAACAGATTTATTTGGTCATAAGCTTTCGTGGGTAAAAAAAAACCCACTTCAGAGGAGTCACTGGACTCCTCGTTTTTTGTGTGGATACAGACTAACACGGCTACCCCTCTGATACTTAAACTAGTTTGGAGTTTCTAGGCTTTGCCACTCTGAAGACGGAAAAATTAAAAAAAAAAAAAAAAAAATCTTTGAATTTAACCACACTCCTCAGAAAAACTATCCTGGATGAGATGTGTCATGTAAGCTTTAAGGAAGATCAATTTCTTTCTGGGGAAGCTAGGAGGATGTTGAAAAGTTAGGTTTATAATGAGGAGCTAGCTTCAGCCTTAACTACAGTGTAGCTACCACTCCATAGCAGTTATGCTTGTTTGTTTTAAATATTGTCTTCTACTCAAAAGACATTAATATTGCTTAACTTAAAATACATAAAAGTTAAACTAGGGCCTGCATCACTGAAAGAATTATAGGGTATCTTTGTCTTGTGTTATAAGGTTCCTGGATCTACATTTACCACTGGTGGTTACTGTACTCTGAAACAAACACTAAGGAGTGGATACACTAAAAGGTTTGTTTCCTCTTCATTTTGTTTGTTTTTGAGGAGGATGACATACCAAGACTAACAGCTTTGCATCCCTGCTCAGTTTTAGTATCAGGCTTATCCTATAAACCAGTTTGCTGAGAGGTATAGTAGATGGTTAGAAATATGTTTGGTTCTTGTAAAGTTATCCAGGCAATAATAGTGAGCCTTATTTCTTGAAAAGACGGTTACTCACCGTTGTAACTGTTGTTCTTCGAGATGTGTTGCTCATATCCATTCCAGTTAGGTGTGTGCGCGCCGCGTGCACGATCGTCGGAAGATTTTTACCCTAGCAACACCCGGTGGGTCGGCTGTGGAGCCCCCT
>NW_020693640.1:0-3040 GCF_002925995.2 Terrapene triunguis
TCTAGTATTAAGACTTTATGGCTAATTCTCATCTCGGGTAAGGTCTCGTTAGACCATTCTTGCAGTTGCTGGTTCTGTAAGCGGCCCAAATTCTATTTCTCTCACTGTAAGGCCCTTTCCATTGTGAAAGTAGCTTAAAGGTGCTTTAGAGTCAATAAGAATTTGGCTCTCTATCTTCTGTCCCTTCCTGGACCGTCTTTGACAGTTTCTACAACCAGTTCTTAGAAAACGCCAAGGACGGTGATTCCACAAGCTCCCTAGTTAACCTACTCCAGCATTTCCCTCTCCTAAGGGTTAGGGTTATTTCCTATCTAACCTTGCTGCAAACTAAAGCCATGTCTGCACTGCAAACCTTATAACAGCACTGGACAGTTGCTCGATGCCAATGGGGGAGAGCTCTCCAATCGGCATAATGAAACCACCCCCCAAGTGGAGGATAGCACTGTCAGAAGGAGAGTGTCTCCCGCTGACATAGAATTGTCCACACTGGCGCTTTTGTTGGTGAAACTTAGGTTGGTCAGGGGCATGTGTTTTTTACACCTCTTAACAACAAAAAGGAATGAAGTTGATGTTGCATAATTTGTTCTTGAGTAATGCATGTTGCATATTACTTATTATTATTATCCTCTATGTGCTTACAAATTGATTGTTCAAAAATTTGTTTCAGTGTGTTTCCAACTGTACATTTAGTCTGACTGGGACTCTAGTTCCCTTTGCCGTTCTTCTGTCCTCTGGGACCTCTACTCTGCGATGATCACTACTAATGGTTCGGTGACTTCTTCAGGTAGCTTCTTACGTACAATATGGTGACTTACATCAGACCCTCCAGACTTGAATACATGAGACTACATCAGGCTGTAGCAGGTCCAAATAAGTAGGCAAAGACAGTGGGAGGAAAGAAGAGTTGCGTGTTCCTGTAGACAAGTAAGAAATTTCCCAGTTTCAGCTGACTTAAAATAGACTTGTTATCATAGAATTTCAGGGTTGGAAGGGACCTTAGGCGGTCATCTACTCCAACCCCCTGCTCAAGGCAGGACCAATCCCCAACTAAATCATCCCAGCCAGGGCTTTGTCAAGCCTGACCTTAAAAACGTCTAAGGAAGAAGAGTCCACCACCTCCCTCCGTAACCCAGTCCAGTTCTTCACCACCTTCCTAGTGAAAAAGTTTTTCCTAATATCCAATCTAAACCTCCGTCACTGCAACTTGAGACAGTTACTCCTTGTTCTGTCACCTGCTATCACTGAGAACAGTCTAGATCCATCCTCTTTGGAACCCCCTTTCAGGTAGTTGAAAGCAGCTATCAAATCCCCCCTCATTCTTTTCTTCTGCAGACTAAACAATCCCAGTTCCCTCAGCCTTTCCTCATAAGTCATGTGCTGCAGACCCCTAATAATTTTTGTTGCCCTCTGCTGGACTCTTTCCAATTTTTCCACATCCTTCTTGTAGTGTGGGGCCCAAAACTGGACACAGTACTCCAGATGAGGCCTCACCAGTGCCGAATAGAGGGGAATGATCACATCCCTCGATCTGCTGGCAATGCCCCTACTTATACAGCCCAAAATGCCGTCAACTTCTTGGTAACAAGGGCACACTGTTGACTCATATCCAACTTCTCCTCCAACCCTTAAGCTTAAATGGCTGTACCAAGTATTTCACTAGTCTATTTGTAGCAGGATGGTATAGGGCAGAAAATATATGCAGAATTCCATTTGAAACTAGGAACCGCTGAAATGCTTCTGGACAAACAGACATGAGGTCCACTGCCATTCACTAACTAAAAAGAACAGGAGTACTTGTGGTACCTTAGAGACTCATAAATTTATTTGAGCATAAGTTTTCGTGGGCTCCAGCCCACTTCATCGCATGCCCAGAAAAGCTGATGCTGAAATAAATTTGTTAGTCTCTAATTTGGTGCCACAAATACTCCTGTTCCTTTTGCGGATACAGACTAACAGGGCTGCTACTCTGAAACCATTCAGTAACTGTAACAGTGGACCAAACTGGCTACACAAGGTACGAACATATCCAGTTCTCTTGGTAGTTGTAGTAGAAATAATTCTGAAAACGTCTGGTAATTTTGCATGGGCATTGGCTATGTCCAAATACATACAACTTTTCAATAGTCCTGCAAATCCCATTGGACTACGTGTCCAAGGTGTCTGAGGCCCAAACCAACAATGTAGGCAAGCTGGGACCGGAGCATATCTGCTGATATGTAAGAGATCATTTTGCCTTTTTCTCAATGTCTTTGTCGATCCCAGGCTACAAGATATGACTCTGGGCTATGGCCTTCATCCATACAATGCCAAGATGACCTACAAGAAGCTCTTCCAAAACCTGGGACTGAAATCATTTTGGAATGGTCACTTTCACTTGCATTCCCCATAAGTTACAACATTGATTGACAGATACTTAAGGTTGATGTGAAGTGTGTCAACCAGGGATTTTTTTGCTCCAACACTGTATCCTGTAACAACACCCCCTGTACAAGAGAAAGCACATCCTCCTTAACAGTTTATTTGCTTGTGCTAGTGCTGGGTGACCTATACAGCAAATCGAGATAAAACATTTCATCTGACGTTTCTTTGGGCTGATGGGAGCTTCTGCACAGCAAGCACCAGATCCCATTTGCACTGTTCTTTGCAGACTTGACTAATATAGGAATGAGCTGAAAATAGCAATGTCCATCATTGAATACGAGCAGCAGCCAATGACGGAATTCCATGTTTTGGTCCAAACATTGAAATTAAGGGCAGTGATCCATCAGCATGGTTAAAATGTCTACCATACAGATAGATATGGAACGTCCAATTTCCGAAGATGATGCTGAAAGCCTCTTGCTCTAGTTGGGCACCGTTCTGCTCGAGGGTGGTGAAGGCAATTGGTGGCTCCATGTCATTATTAAAAATATGGGAAAAAATGCTCCCACTCCATGTGGAGACGTGGCACAAGCCAATTGCAATGGTAGCGAGGCAAAGTGTGCAAGAACGTCAGCTGGTGTCAACCGTTTATCTGCTGCCTTGAATACACACACATTCA
>NW_020693641.1:0-976 GCF_002925995.2 Terrapene triunguis
ATCTGTGACACCTCCTAAGGTAGCCAATGGGAGATGCTGATGAGAAGGGAGTGTCCTAAGCCCTGCCCCTCTCACAGAAATTGGTGAGACAGTTCAGGGCCACTGCACCTGTATCTCCCCTCAGTGATTCAGCAAGGGCACCACTCTCAGGCTCCCAGCTCCCCAGCCATTGCCTCTGTTGGGTGGAGACCCACGTCATTCTCCCATCTGACCAGGGTATGACCAGGCTGCACAGTGTCCTGCCTTCACTGTGTAATTCCCAGCACAGACAGCTTGCCCCAGGACACCTGCTTGCTTTCCCTTCAGAGATGGATACAGTGTAATTGCTACAGGAATAAATTACCACCCAGCTCTTTTTAAGCAAGCTTTGTTCTTAAGGTAAAAAGACGACATTAAAAACAACAATAGGACTGTAGCGAAGCAAGACTCACCGCTGCAGCACCGCCTGCTGGTCATCCTGGGAATTATCTCTCCAGCCTCTAGAGCGCCCTCTGCAGGCTAGTGTCCCACATGCCTCAGGCCCCCATGTCCCTCCCAGACCCCAGTGCCTCTCTACATCAAGGTTCTGCCCCCTGCAGTACCCCCCCACTGGGTCTCCCCTCCCCAGGGAACCCCCAACCTATCCCCTCCTTGCCTCAGCAGCTACTGCCAGTCCTCATCTAGCCCCCACCCACTGGTGCAGACTGCAGTCTGTAAAACCACTCATCAAGGAGGGTTTAGACCTGGTGCCTTTGCCTAATCCTGGGCTTCCCCTCTGCAACCCCAGTACCTGCTTTAGGCCTTCAGCAAGAGCTGCAGGCTGGGGGTTTTCCAGCTCCTCCAGCCTTTCCCCAGTCCTGCTCTACCCTAGGTACCCTACTGAGTTCCCAAGCAGCCAGGCCCATCTCTCTCCACAGCTAGAGAGAGACTGCCTGAGCACCTGGCTCACAGCCTTTTATATGACCAGCTGTGGCCTGATTGGGGCATGGCCCCAGCT
>NW_020693641.1:986-1531 GCF_002925995.2 Terrapene triunguis
GTCTAACTTAATTCAAGCAAGTTTATCTTAATTCCATAAGGTGTGTTCAGGATATTACAGGATATTGTCAGTTTGTCACATCTTGCGCCTACCAAAGTGGATGTAACTAGGGTGATGACCGGCACCCTAGGGAACCCATTGGCTTATTGTCTTGATGGATATATTCCCTGGATGGCAGTTCTGCTATTGCTTTCCATAGTTTCATATTTCACCTGTTCAGATAACAAACATTCGGCTAGTAAGCCAGCAGCATCCTTCCAAAATCCATAGTCGCTTGTCAACCATCCTGAATCAGTTCTCAGTTCAGATCCCATGGGGCTGAGCTTTCACGTGCCAATTCTTACCCTTGCCAGAGCCCAAAACCTTTGCATGTAAACTTGAGTGCTGGTTCTCCCCCTCCCTCCTCCCATGCAGTGTCTAGGGAGTTTGTGGTGGTCCCTTTGTCCCCCAAGGGGTTGGCTGCCCGAATGCTGGATGGAGGTTCCCCCCCCCCGACTCAAGGTGAGCTGAATTCCCTCTCCCCTCTGGCTCAGGATCCTTCACCA
>NW_020693642.1:0-2076 GCF_002925995.2 Terrapene triunguis
ATTGTGCCTGATGCCACTCTCTTCTTAACTTGCTTTGGTATTTCAGTTCAAGTTTTTAAATGGGATCTAATAATTGCAAAGCTGAATGAAAGATAAAACAAACAGAACCATTTGAATATTGGCACATAGCTGGTAGAACTATACCTACTGAAGGTCTGCTGTAATTACCTGGTTCCCTATAGCATTTTCTGGTGGGGTGCATAAAGCAATGTCAGAGAGCCAAAAACGATTTTAGGGCGAAAGGGCTCGTCAGGTGTTTGCTCTCTAGGCAGCATGTCACCGGCCAAGGCTTGCAGTCTTTCAGGAGTGGTGTATTTAGTAATCTCAAAATAAAAGGTTAAGACTGCTGGTTCACAATATCCAATGAAATCTTGCAAACAATTATACAAATAGACTCTGATGCTATTTAAACAACATGGTATTAATACTGATTAAAAACTGAAATTAAAATGACGAGATAAATGCATGAGAAATGAACTGACATCTAATTTCCATTTCTTAATGCCTGAAATTTTGACACTCGCTCACACCATCTTTTTTTTAAAAGCGATGCTCAGCACACAGTCAAGTTAATTCATGAAAGCACACCAATTATTGACTGCTTTGTGTTGCATAAGCATCTGATTAAGCACCTAATTCAAACTGTACCACTGTAAATGGAAATGCATCAACACAGCTTAGCTCCAATGTGCTTAAATGTGAATGAAAAGTTTCTAAATTAAATACATGGCAGGATGGTAAACGGGGAAATTACACAGAAGTGCCTCTACCCAGTCCTGTTCACTTCTTGTCCCAACCCCCCATGAGTTCTGGCCTCTTGGTGAACTCAGCTCCCAGTCCCACATCAGCTGTGCCCTCTCCCAGCCTAACCCATTTCTACTGCACTTCTTCATCCCCCTCGTCCAGGCAGGGGTTGGCACTGCAGCCTCTAAGGCACCTGCGTTAATCACTGTCTCTCATACTGGGGCTATTTAGATTTCAGGGAGCGATTTATCAGAGTTACTGACTCTGGGAGGTGGGAGAGAGGAGAGGCTGAGAGGGAGTTTGCTCCCCACACTCTGTAGGGCCATGTTCAACCCTGGTAACCTCCATGTTACCTCATCCTCCACCCTCCCCCATGTGTCTCTGCTCATGTGTCAGTGTGTCACCTTCTGATCATAATGCGACTGGCCTCAGCAGAGCTCCCAGACTGGAGCTACATCACAATAGGGTTACAGTACTGAGAGTAAAATACATCACAGGGAGGGTGTAATTATCTTCAAAGGAAGCACTACAGTCCAGGAAGTGAAAGAATTCAAGTATTTAGTTATTTAAAAGTATGCTTGAAAGGATTGGATTTTTATTAATAAATTGCAGTAAATGTTGATTTCACTGTACACGCACACAGATGAAAAAAAATTATATAGGTAAAATACAAAAATGCTTCTGGAGAAAGTTGAGTTTGATTTAAGGATATTTACACTGTATATTTTGCATGTGACATTGACAATTTGTGTTTGAACAGTTAAAAAGATTTGGCTTTGGGAATCTCATTTACTGTAATTAAATAATTGTTGTCTGACCACCCCCATAACTTCCCACAGCTCTGAACATTGAAATTGTAAACATTGAAAAAAGGGCTTAAAATAAATATATCATCTATTGAAATTAAAAAAAGAAATCGACAAAATGAATGTTGCTAAACCCACTGAACAGCAATTGCAATATGCCAGGGGATGGAAGTTCACAGCTAAGGCACCAACCTTATTTCTGCCCTATAGTGACACCAGGCAATGGCCATAAGGCTACGAATAAGGCATGTTCGTGTATAAAGTCCCAGATTAGATTATACCGATTTGTAAAGACACATGAGATCTTTCCCTCAGGGTATCACCTTCACTGGGTTGTTTCTTTTACTGGTCATTCCCAGAAGTCAATAGATAAATAACGTTCTATCCGTTATGAAGTGGCCATTTCGGATTTCTGTTGAGTGTCTACTATTTTGCACTATGGGTCAGGTCCTTGGAGAGATGGAACTTTGGTTTCATTTTAACTTGTTCATGCCCAGCAGCTTCCGGAATTTGGTTCAAAGTATTT
>NW_020693643.1:0-3207 GCF_002925995.2 Terrapene triunguis
AAAAAGAGATCTTGATTCCAGGACTCATTTTCAAGCTCTGGGAATTTTATTGGCCCATTTTCTAGGAATTTTGCTACCTCCTCTTTCAAAGCAATGAAACGCTGGAGCACTCTTCCTCGACTCAACCACCTCACTTCTGTATGGTAGATTAAGTCATTGCACTCAGTGTCTACCCCTTCAAGAAAAGCTCGAAATGTCCTATGTTTTAGTCCTCTAGAACGGATGTAGTTTACAATGGAAACTACCACTGACATTACATGCTCAAATTTTAAGACTTTGCTACACAAAACCTGCTGATGTATAATGTAGTGATGTTTGGTTATTTCTCTCCCGATAAATTCTGCAAGAAGAGTAACTGCTCCAACATTTTTTTGGCACATAGCTGGAGCACCATCAGTACAAACGGCCACCAAGTTTGTGAAATCTAATCCCGACTTATCATTCATGCACTTTATCACTTCACTGGAGATTTCTTTTCCGGTTGTGCGACCCGTCATGGAGCACATGCCAGTAAGTTCTTCAGTAATTTCAAAGTTTTTTTCAATACCTCTAATAAAAATAAGAAGTTGGGCGGTGTCTTTTAAATCGGTGCTTTCATCCATAGCTAGGGAGTAAAAGCAGAATTCACTGACTCTCTGCTTTAACTGATCACTTAGATTGGTAGAAATGTCAGCTATTCTTCTCCGTACAGTCATGCATGATAGACTGACATTCTCAAATATTCCCCTCTTTTCTGGACATAACCCAGATACAGCAATCAACATACACTTTTTTAATAACTCGCCTTCTGTGAAGCATTTCCCAGCAGCAGCAATTTCCTTAGAAATTTTAAAGCTTACTTTAGTAACTGTATCGTTCTCAGTGCTCACTTTCTTGAAAATTTGCTGTTCTCTACTAAGGTTTTTCGCTAAACTGGCTGCTTTAATTATTTTTTTCATTTGGGCTCAATTTGGCGAGATTGGGATGCTTAGTTTCAAAGTGCCACCGAAGGTTGTATTCTTTCGGAACGGCTAACGTTTCGCGACACACGAGGCACAGTATTTTGTCTTTGGAAATAGTACATAAGTATTTATTTGTCCATTCAGTGTTGAAAACTCTGTGCTCTGATTCTATTTTTCCCTTTTTCTTTTCACTCATGGTAGCCATTATGAAGCTCAAGATTTTGTTGAATAAATTCACACACAAGGGAAACACTCACAGTCACACACAAAGAGAAGAGATATCTCACGGCGCATGGCACACTAGCAAGGCACTGACGGTGTGTAGAAGCCTGTAGGTCCAGGGGTCACTATATTACTGCACACAGCAGTCAATCAATGCAGTTGTAGATAAATCTCTGCATTATGCATTTTTGTATAACTTTTATATGACTTTGTATTGAACCTTGGTACTATGTTATAGGGGGCTCCTAAGATAGTATAATTAAGGTAAAAGAAAAATTTCTTCTGTGCAAATTTTTGAAGCAGAGTTCAAATTTGTGTGCCATGAGGCAAATGCGCCCAAGTGAGTAAAATGCTTATACATTTAAAAAGTTTTAATTTGCAATTTGTGTCAATTTATATGGGTTTTCAGATAGAGACATCATAAGTAAAAAAAGAAAAACAAAAGTTTGTGTGTTTTAAATTGAAAATTTTCCTAAAAAATATCAATAAATGATTATCAGCCAAGAATAAGATATGTAATTACAAATGCATTTTAATTTCCTTATTGGTCGAAATGTCAAAGACTGCTAAACTAATCTTACTGTTTTTCCCTGCGATCTTTTTCATTTGCCCATTCAATATAAACTCTGTCCAGATCTATCAGTCCTCAATCCAGCTGGTAACTCTTAATACACATCAGCACCCCACACAGAACCACCCACTCGCTAGTTTCCCAATACACACAGATTTCTCCTCCCTCCCTCCCAGTGCCCTTCCCCACAGCCCCACCACCACAACTAAACAATGCCCCACACAGACCCCCAGTGCCCTGACACACACAGATCTCCCCCACTGCCCAGCACGCCCCAACAGGCCCCCACTGCCTAGCACCCCAAAACACACAAACCTCCCCCACTGCCCAGCGCCCTCCACACCCTCACAGCCCAGCACCCCCCCGCACACCTCCCAGACACTCACTCCACCACACCCTTCCCCCTTCCCTGGCCACACTCACCAGCCCTGCTGGGAGGTCTCTGGCTCCTAGGGTGAGAGCGGCAAGGGGAGTCTCCAGTGGTGAGCTGGAGCCAGTTCGCACCGGTTCGCGGGAACCAGTTGTTAAATTTAGAAGCCCTTTTAGAACCAGTTGTCCTGCGCGGGACAACCGGTTCTAAAAGGGCTTCTAAATTTAACAACCAGTAAGTTGAAGTGACCAGGAGCGTAGCTGGGAGGGAGCAGAGGGAGCGGCTGCTCCCCCTGAGCACATTATCCAAAAGTGGCGCCTTAGGAGCTGACCCCATGGGTGCTCCAGCTCTCTGCCCCGCTCCCCGGCCCCAGCTCACCTCCGCTCCGCCTCCGCCTCTGAACACTCCGCCCCGCTTCTCCCCCCTCCCCCCCGCGAATCAGCTGTTCGCTCGGGAAGCCTGGGAGGGCAGAGAAGCAAGCGGCGGCTTCGCGCTCAAGCCCAGGGAGGCAGAGACGGAGCGGAGGTGAGCTGGGGTGGGGGGAGCCGCCCGCGCCACAGCAGGTAACCCGGGGGGAGGGGCACGCAGGGGAACCGCTCCCCGCCCCAGCTCACCTCTGCTCCGCCTCCCTGGGCCTGAGCGCGAAGCTGCCGCTTGCTTCTCAGCCCTCCCAGGCTTCCAGCACGAACAGCTGATTCGCGGGAAGTGGGGGGGCTGCAAGCTCAGCCTGACCCGGTGCTCCAGGCACTGCGCAGTGGCGGCGTGGCCCAGCTCCAGCCGAGCGGTGCGGCTGTAGCGCCGCCAGCCACCTCCAGGCAGCGCGGTAAGGGAGCAGGGAGAGGGTGTTGGATAGAGGGCAGGGGAGTTCAGGGGGGTGGTGTGGGGGTGCATAGGGGTCGGGGCGGTCAGAGGGCAGGGAACAGGGGGATTGAATGGGGGCAAGGGTCCCGGGGGGCATTCAGGAAGGAGCAGGGTTGGATGGGGCAGTGGGAGGGAGTCAGGGGCAGGAGTTCCAAGGGTGGTCAGGGGACAGAGAGAAGGGGTGGTTGGATGGGTCAGGGGTCCCGGGGGGCCATCAGGAATGAGAGGAGGGGTTGGATGGG
>NW_020693644.1:0-1262 GCF_002925995.2 Terrapene triunguis
GAATACATGTGGTTTTTATGGAGATGCTGGTGTCATATGTTCAGGTACATATTCTTTTTTCTTCGAACTCTGTAGCTTTCATACTAAGGCAATCAGCTTTGTGATTACTGTAAAATAGACTAAGGATTATGTTTTTAAGTTCTTTGCTTTACAATTTGTTTTATCATGACAGAAAAATGTCACATTCCTCACTAACATACACTTAAATATATTAACCATACTTTAATGAAAAGTGCATTAGCTGTTGATGTAGATGATGCTGGCGAGTGATATAGACTTTAAGGTCAGAAGGGACCATCCTGATCATCTAGTCTGGCCTCTTCAACACCACAGGCCACAGAACCTCAGCCACTCACTCCTGCAAAAGGCTCATAGTCTCTGGCTGAGTTACTGAAGACCTCAAATCTTGATTTAAACACTTCAAGTTACAGATATCCACCATTTACACCAGTCTTTTTAGGACATGTGTAGGTCAGGAGTCTTATCAACTTGGTCTATATGGGCCCTATCCAACTTCCATTTAACTTCAGTGGGAGTTGGTTTAAGCCTAGTAGAAGCATAATTTTATTATATTTGAATATTATTCTAATAATTAACATGATTACATTTTTGCAAACATGCTGTTTCAAACTTCAGCTCTGTTCTGAAAAATGCCATCCTCAATGAAAGACCCATTAAATATTTCATGTTTCTACACTAACAGATTCTGGAATGACTCAAGATTAATACTTTATGACAAAAATTCCTTTCCTGCAAGGTACCCTGGCCCCAATCCGTCAAAGTAGTGTGCTGCTACTAGTAAGAATTTGGATGATTTCTCTTCACGTCTCTTCATCCACAAATATTTAATACATTTCAATTGCTATTCTATTGTTTAACAGTGCTATTAAAAGTGCGACAAATCAAGATAAATTTTTTTAATCACGATTAATTTTTTGGAGTTAATAGCGTGAGTTAACTGCGATTAATCAATGGCCCTATATAAAAGTTCTAAATATTATTGTTGTTATGTTGATCTATAATATTTGTCTTAAAATTGTTCAGGAGGTTTTCTTAAATTGCCAATGTGCATCCAGAGGCTGGGATTTAGAGCATGTTTTGCTGTTCCTCTGCTCTTGCATATCATTGGCTATTTCTATTGCAAATTAATGTTCATCACCTTGATAGCACAATAGCGGGATCCATTGTCATTTTCATAAATGTCTTCTCTAATTGTGCCTTTGTCTCATTGCAGCAAGCACTCTGTTTCCTCCAGTGAGAAC
>NW_020693645.1:0-2575 GCF_002925995.2 Terrapene triunguis
GTCTCAGTGGGACTCGCTGGGCAGAGCTCACGGGGTGACGCAGGGGGGCTGCAGGCCCAGAGGTCCAGTCTCAAGAGGCGGAGAGGCCGCGTGGCTGACCCTGGAGGAAGCGCGAAGCCCATAGGGGGGGTCTGGCCAACTGACAGTCTCCTCCTACAGACCCTTCCAAAGCTGGGGCCGAGCACCGATCCTGTGCCGAGGCGCCCATACAGCAGGGCCTTGGTCCTGCTCAGGGCCTGGGGGTGCTGCTGAAAGGCAGAGGTAACAATCCTGCCCTGCCAGGGGCCCTAGCACCCCTTTGCCTGGGTATCTGTCACGGGCCACTCCCCTGCCCTGCAGCCAGTGACACACTTGGCTCACCATGAGCACTGGCTTGCACACACACACGTGTAAAAGCCCCTGGCTTGCTTGGCTGCTAATTTCCTCTGGGAGATGTCGGAGACCTGTTTGTCCAGAGCCAGTGGAACCCGCCCGCCCAGGAGCCAGGGATCAGCAGGGCGGGGTAAGGAGCTACGGATCAGCAGGGCGGGGTAACTGACACCCTGAAATAGGACAGGAGAGAAACTAGGCCACGGCTAGTCTGGTTATTTATTCATGTCAGGGAGGCCTTGGAGCCCTAGCTAGGAGCAGGGCCCTGTTGCGCCAGGCGCTGCACAGACGCAGCGGGAGACTGGCCCCGCTACTGGGCAGCGAGAGGCGGGAGAGCGCTGGCGTCCTGTCTACACTAGGGGCCCCCTGCGCTAGCCCAGACACAGCGACTGTGCCGCAGGGCTGGGAGCTCCGGTCATAGGTGGCGCCAGAATGTTCTCTCACCCAGCGCCCCACACGGCCCACGCCTTCCTAGGGAGCTGGGAACACAGGTGCTGTTTGAACCCTTTTCCTTCCCCATTTATAGCCTGCCTGCTCCGTGCAGCGAGCGGCTCTCTGGCCTCAGTGTCAGAGAGACCCCGGAGAGACCAGCGTCCTCCCCATCCCCCAGAGGGTCTCCCTGTCTGCCCAGGCTGTGGGACCCAGGCACACCCGGCCAGGTGGAGGGGAAGGGATGCTCCTAGCAGCCAGCCTGGGGCTCGGCCATTGCAGCAAAGGCTGTCCCGGGCAGGCTGGTTCTGATCCTCCGGCAGCTGGGGGCTGCCTCGGCACTCGGAGCAGCAGAAGAGGATGAGAAATGTCAGCGAGCCGCGCTGTCGCTTATTAAGCTCTAAATGGGATTTGCCAGGCCGGGAGAAGCAATAAAGGGCAGTGCCAGCATTGGCTGTGAGCAGCGACAGAGCCAGTGGCCTCCCGCGCCATGCCTCCGTCCAGCCCGTCCCCCACTCAGCTCTGCAGCGTCTGAGCGGGATGGGCCCGACCTTCAGGGCTCTGTGTTGGTCAGTGAGGCACTCTCCGGAAGCTGGGGGGATAAGCCCAGCAGGTCTCCCCGCTGCGCCCCTAGGCTCTGTGCCCCCTTCCTGGCATAGGAAGCAGCGGCTGTGGGCAGCGTAGGGGCTGGGTGCCTTATGCTAACGCTGCCTCCATTTGTGGTCGTTCCTTAGCAACATCCCCCAAAGTGCCCTGCCCACATGACACCACCTCTGCCCCACAGGAGGGGGTGAGGCACCGCTCTCCGTGCCCCCCCAGGCCCCGCGGTGCTGGGTTAACACCCTCAGCCGGGGGGGGGGTGGAGCTAGGAGTAATGAGGTGAAATGCACCATTTCCTAGGGGCTTTCTCCGGGGCCAAGAAGCTGGCAGCTCGTGGGGGCTCAGCACAGACCCACGGAAAGGATCCCCCCACAGCCAGGCTGCCCCAGCTCCCGCCCTCGTCTGAGCCTGGGGCTGCCTGGCTAGTGAAGGGCAAACAGGTGAGATCGGCTTCCTCTCCTGCTGTGACCTCCCGTCCCTGAGCCTGTGCATCACTCAGCCCTGCCCTGCGCTCGGCTCCTGCCGTCAGTGCCACTCACCTTCACTCTGCCCCTGAGCCCAGCTGGCACCAACTCCCCGGGGCCCCTGTGACGAACTGGGACTGTTCTTAATGTGGTCTTTGAATGCTGAGTGGGGAGTGTTGGCTGGGAAGGCAGGGGAGTGTGGCTAGGACGGTCTGCATTGGGGGATGGGAGACTGGCCTTGAGGGAGAATACCTGAGCATGTAACGTGAGAACCCAGGAAGGGGGTTGGAGCCAGGTGACACCTCTGCCCCGGGAAACTGGACAAAGGCTGGGGGAGGAGCCGGGGGAGGAGGGGTGAGAGACGCTGGAGGGAGTTGAGGTTGGTCAGGAGCTGGCTGGTAATGGAGGAGAGCCCAGACGGGGCTCTGACCTCCCAAGGGAGCTGGGGTGCCCAGGGACCCCAAGATGGACCTAACTGGGGGGGATCCTGTTGTCTGTGCCTGCAAGACTTGTCTTGGACCGTGTTCCTGTCGTCTAAATAAACCTTCTGCTTTACTGGCTGGCTGAGAGTCATGGTGAATCGCAGGACGCCGGGGGTGCAGGGCCTTGTGTCCCCCCACACTCCGTGACAGCCCCTACGCCCACAGCAGCCCCCTCTGCATGCCCGGTGTGACGTTATTGATATAATCTGGGACCATATAGATCATTGTTGC
>NW_020693645.1:5575-8945 GCF_002925995.2 Terrapene triunguis
CTTGTCTTTAGCACTCAGATGCCCAACTCCCAATGGGGTCTAAACCCAAATAAATCCGTTTTACCCTGTATAAAGCTTATACAGGGTAAACTCATCAATTGTTTGCCCTCTATAACACTTATAGAGAGATATGCACAGCTGTTTGCTCCCCCAGGTATTAATACATACTCTGGGTTAATTAATAAGTAAAAAGTGATTTTATTAAATACAGAAAGTAGGATTGAAGTGGTTCCAAGTAGTAACAGACAGAACAAAGTAAAAGTCACCAAGCAAAATAAAATAAAATGCACAAATCTATGTCTAATCAAACACTGAATACAGAGAAGATCCTCACCAGTTCCAGAGCACTCCCTTTTACAGGCTAATCTCCTTTTAGCCTGGGTCCAGCAATCACTCACACCCCTTTGTTCCAGTTTCTTCCAAGTATCCTGGGGGGTGGGGAGGCTCCATCTTTGGCCAGCTGAAGACAAAATGGAGGGGTCTCCATGGGTTTAAACAGACTTTCTCTTGTGGGTGGAGACCCCCCTCCTCACTCCTATGCAAAGTCCAGCTCCAAGATGGAGTTCTGGAGTCACCTGGGCAAGTCCCATGTACCTGCATGACTCAGTCTTTACAGACAGAAGCCATTGTCCACATGGTATCTTGCATGTCTCCAGGAAGACTTCTCATGTGGATCGGAGCATTCCAAGATGCATTGTTCCCCAAGTGCTTCCTGATCGGGTACTTAACCTTGCGAATTCCTTCCTAAAGGATGAATTGGGTATTCACCCACGAAAGCTCATGCTCCAATACATCTGTTAGTCTATAAGGTACCACAGGACTCTTTGTTGCTTTTTACAGATCCAGACTAACACGGCTACCCCTCTGATTCCTAAAGAAGCTGACCAAATGCCTCACAAAGCTTACTTAGAAATCAAGCAAGTATACGGCCAATATTCTTAACCTCAAGTACAAAATGTGTACCAATAGGATGAATAGATATAATAGACCATAACCTTTACAGAGAGATGTTACGTGGCACAGGCAGCACAAAACATATTCCAGTTATGTCATATTCCCATAAAGCCTTATAGGAGGTACCGTCACACACTGCTCCTTTGGGCACAGGGGATCTTGGATTTCTCGGGGGATGCAGCGATTGGGGCTGGATCACAGAGCAGAGGTGACACTGCAGGGCCTTGGAGGCTGGGTGGATCTGTGGGCAGCCGGCAAGGCAAAGGCAGGGCTGGTATAGCCCAGGGAGAGGGCTGGAGGGCTGCCAGGCTGGGGGCAGCAGCGGGCTGGCAGCGGCAGGGATAACAAGGCGACTCTACGCCCTGGGAGCCCTGAGAGGTGTCACAGTGTTTGCACCTGTCCGGGCCGAACCCCTCAATTGTCCC
The DNA here is from genome assembly GCF_002925995.2 of Terrapene triunguis. Lineage (NCBI taxonomy): Eukaryota > Metazoa > Chordata > Testudines > Emydidae > Terrapene > Terrapene triunguis. The sequence goes on from NW_020693645.1 coordinate 6,955, forward strand.
TGTCTGCCTGGGGCTCTAGTCTGCATCTGCCTTGCAGGGGCACGTTTCTCCCAGGGACACCAGGACCCTCAGTTTTCTCCATTGCTCTCACTTCGCGTTGGCCTTTCTCCTGGCCAGGGCAGCCTCAATCCTCAGCCACGTGGCTTCCGACTGCTCGTCCCGGATTCACCAGGGCTGCATCCCTGGCTCCCCCCGGCACTGCAGGTACAGCTCTCCGCCCTGGCTCTGCCGGCAGCTCCGGCCATGGCACCGGTGGCGGAGACTGGGGGCTATGTGACATTATGAGTGTAATATAATATCTCATTGAAAGGTGACAGGGCCAGAAAGAGTTAATTACCTCCCAGACTGACTGACCCATGGCCGAACTTTAGAGACTCGTAAGGAAGATCTGTAAATGAACAGAGCTTTGAAATGCAGGTCTGTATTGTTAGAGATCTCAAGGGTAGATGTTTGCTCAGGACTTGTAATATGAGCAAACAAGTCTTATCTATTGCTATAGCTTTAATTCAAAGATCAAAAAAGGAATATTAACATTTATGATGATACTTCAGGGAAATAGTATTATTGTCTCTATGTCTCTTTGAAGGTTGTGGTAACCTGTATCTGAACTGTGTAATGGATAAATTATCCTGTGCTAATTGCCAGGATGTTTGGGAGAAGGAGAGTTAAGCCTATTGTTTTCTCAGGCCGAAAGGCTGCTGGAAATGTATAAGAACCCTGGGACACGATCCTGCTTCATCTCAGATCTGCTTTGGGTTTCAAGAGGGGGAAACCTTAAGCCATAAGGATTGAGATCCCCAGTCATTGACTGGAGTCACCCTGAATATGGAAATTGGACTATAACCTATGGACTATTTCTAAAAGGACTTTTGGCAACTACAAACCCATCTCTGCTATGCATCTGAACCTCAAGAGTTGAACTCAAATCTGTCTGTATATTCATCTTTTAACCAACACTCTTTTTTCTTTTTTTAACAAATTTTAGTTTAGTTAATAAGAATTGGCTATAACGTGTATTTTGGGGTAAGATCTAAGTTATAATTGAACCTGGGTGTGTGGCTGATCCTTTGGGGTTGGAAGAACCTTTTCTTTTATATGATGAGATAAGATTTTCAGTAATCATCATCGTATCTGACAGGTGTGGCTGGACGGAGGCCTGAGGCTGGGCACTTTAAGGGAACTGCGTTGTTTGGACTTCTGAGTAACCAGTGAGGTAACACAGAAGCTGTTTTGTGCTGGTTGGTAAATCTAAGTATTGGAATATCCACCAGCTTCTGGGGTTTGTCTGCCCCGTTTTGTTTGCAGTTCACCCTGATTGAGTGACCTCAGCTGGCTCCCACGGGCAGCACCGTCACAGGCTGACACAGGGATGCTGCAGTGCAGCCTGGCTCTGCTCTGCCTCAGTTGCTGCAGCTTGCAGCTGCCTCTGGGTGGGACTGCAAGTCAGCCGGACGCACACACCCACAGCCACCCGCCAGCGCCTCGCCCTGCCCAGCACAAGCCCAGCGCCCACAGCCGCTGCTATCCAGCCTCTGCTGGCGCACAGGCAATGGAACGTCCCTTGCATGAGTGAGGCGGGGCCCCCTCGTCTGCTACGCAGGAGCCTCTCTGGTGCAGGCTCCTGCCCATCCCGGCAGCGCGGGGCGAGTCCAGTGAGCCCAGCAGCCCCAGCCCGCAGGGGCCTGACCCCAGAAAAGGCCTGGGACAGGGGCTCAGCTACTGCCCGGCTCTGTGCTGTCCTGGGGGGAGCCCCCGGCCCGGGACCCGTTGCTCACCCTCTGCTGAGAGGTGGGTGCGGGACTGATGCTCCATGCGGGGCTACCCCAGGCCTTGTGTGGCTGGGCTCTGAGCCCCAGTGGCTGGGTGGGGGATGTGCATGGATACGCTCAATGGAATCGATGCAGGGGTCCCCCCTCCCCCGACACACTGGCTCCCCAGAGAAGGTGAGAGGGAACATTTTAAGGGTTTATTGGTGAGCTCTACAGAGGTGG
>NW_020693646.1:0-1374 GCF_002925995.2 Terrapene triunguis
CGCCTGCCTCTGATGCCCTTGTCTCTCTCTCCCCATCCCCTTGCCTCCCGCCCTTCAGCCCTGCCATGGAGCCTCCAAGGAGTGCCCCCGCCATGGGTGGGGAATCTCCTGCTCAGCCACCTCCCTGTCAGAGCTCTTCTCGGCAAACCTCAGCCTCAGCGCCCTGCTCCCAGCCCCTGCTGCAGCCTGGCCTGGGGGAGAGGGGGCCTGGCACTGGGCAGATGACCAGCTGTCTGGAGAACACCAGCCCCCAAAGAGGTGGAGATTCCCAGCAGGAAAGAGGTGGGTCGGGAATGGCCCGGCTCTCAGGGGAACTGAAGAGCAAAAGAACTGCTGTGTTTTGTAGCAGCACATCCCTGCGAGGCTCCAGCAGCTGCTTCTCCCCTTCCCCAGACCGGTCTCCAGCAGCCTTCCCTCCCCCTCCCCTAATCTTCTAGGGTTTGGTGCTCTCCAGACAGAAATTGCGTCTGGGACACCATGGGGCTGCACTGCCCTGCACAGTGTCTCAGGCCCTGTTCTGCACAAGATGTCTATGGCGCTGGCCTGGTGGCCTCACTGCTCCCATGAGCCAAGTCAGTTAACACAGGGGGAACCGGAGCAGCGGGCGGATTATGACTCTGTCGCGTTATGCTCTGATACTGCCTGGCTTTAACCGGGCTTCCCCACTCCCTGTGTGTCATTGCCAGGAGAGGGGCAGTGTGCGCTCCGCTGCCATTTTACTGCTTGGCAAAGTGGTGAGCAGGGTGAAGGACCCAGACAAACGCATCGTGCAGCAGGAAATGATCAACTGCTTGCTCCCGCTGCTGCTGCATCTTGAAGACCAGGATGCGAGTGTGACACTGGTAAGTGCCACGGTTGTTATTTCATTAAGAGCGAAGAGCCAGAATCCCCTGGGGCCCCCACTCCATTAATCGCCAGAGCCCCTTGCCAAAGGAGAGTCTTCTCCTCCCTGCTTCACTCCATGCTGGAACCTAGTGCCTCATCCATCCTCACAGCACAAAGCACAATTTGGAAGAAAAGCCTTCTTCTGGGAAAGAGTCCTGACTCTCTACTGCAAAGACAGGCCTCAGGCCTTTGGGCTGCTGCATCCAAAGGTTCCCAACAAGAGGCAGCAAAAGAAAAGGGAGCATAGATCTGTAAGTGCCCTTCGATTCAGGGAGCTGATATCTGCCCACAGCCTTCTGGAAAGTGGGTGCAGCTGCCCTGCCTTCTTCCCTGGAACTCCTGAGAGACGTTCTCCAGCAGGTCCTCGCTTCCCAACATTCACCAGACGTTGCCTTCTTTCGTTGGGCCAACTGGGATGTGGAGGGAAGCCTGATCCGTGTGGCTCTTTGGTCCGACTCTTTGGGATCCCCAAGCTGACTCACGCTCTCA
>NW_020693647.1:0-8450 GCF_002925995.2 Terrapene triunguis
CCCACTCCCCCCTCACCTCCAGCCAGTCCGGCACTGGCAGGGTCGGGGTAAGCAGCGGGGCTCCCGGGCTGCGCCTCAGCCCAGGGTCCCTCCAGCCAGGGCTCCCGCCTCCAGGACCGGCCGGGACCCAGGAGGGCAGAGCCGGGGGACTGCCCCGGCAGGGGGCTGAGGAGCCGGGGCAGGGTAGCCCCAGAGGGAGCGGAGCTCCGGAGAGCGGGACGCGGGCCTTGCATGGCAGCACCCCGCCCTCTATGGCCCCGTTGCTGCTGCTGCTTCTGGTCGCCCTGCCACAGTCCCTGGGCGGCTTGGGCCGCTTCGCCCAGCCCTGGCTGCGGCGCTGGGGGGAGGCCGCCCTGCAGCACCTGCAGGCGGCTCCGTGTGCCCCGCAGGGCGGCCCCCAGCCCGAGTGTCCCCCGCTCAGAGCCTGCCCAGCCCAGCCACAAGGTGCGGGTGCTGCTCCCCCGCGGCGCGAACCATAGCGGCCCCAGGGCGCCCCCCACACATCACGCGCTGCTGCTGCCAGGGCCGGCTCTAGGCTTTTGCTGCCCGAAAAAAAAAAAAAAAAAAAAAAATGGCCAGAATGCCGCCCCTGAAAATGTGCCGCCCCAAGCACGTGCTTGGTTTGCTGGTGCCTAGAACCGGCCCTGAATATGCCCCACAGTTTGGGGACTTCTGATGTTGAGAAATTGGAGAAGAGCCATGAAAATTATTAAAGGATCGGAAAACATGTTACAGCAAGAAACTCAGAGAGCTCAATCTATTTAGTGTATTAATCAGAATAGGTTTATTCAATCCGTTTATGTAGCTTATCAGAATTGGATGATTTTCTAAAAGACATGCTCTAGGTTCCAACTGGAATTAATTCAGGGAAGTCCTATGGCCTATGTTATGTGGGAGGTTAGGCTAGATGATAATAATGGTTCCTTCCAGTCTTGTAATTTATGACAGAATAAAGTATTGATGGAAGTGAGTTTTAAAGAGTGCATGTGAGAATTGGGTTGGTGGCCAGGAAGTGCTGTAGGACAGCAGTTCTCAACCTGGGGTCCGGGAGCACGTTTCCAGGGGTCCTCCAAGCAGGGCCGGCATTAGACTCATTGTGGCCCAGGGCAGAAAGCCTAAGCCCCGCCGTGCAGGGCTGAACCCGGGGCTCCAAGCCCCGCCACCTGGGGCTGAAGCTGAAACCTGAGCAAGTTAGCTTTGTAGGGCCCCCTGTGGCGTGGGACCCTGGGCAATTGCCCTGCTTGCTACCCCCTAATGCCAGCCCTGGATTTTATATGCAGAAAAATAGTTGTTGTGGTGCAGATGGGCTGTGGAGTTTTTATAGGATGTTGGGGAGGGGAGGCTCAGAAAGAAAAAGGTTGAGAAGCTGCTGCTGTAGGAGGCTGTTTTAAGTATAGGTGATAGCGGTAGAAAAGAAGGCATGAAGTGAAAAGTGAGAAAAGGAGAAATATGATGCAAAATGCTTCTTTGCTTGTTTTATATATAATGTAACAGGACATCTGGCATTTCAAAATGCTTATTGGCAAAATGTTGGAAAATCCCTTCTCCCAGTGCCAAGAGTTTATTAACCTGATAGGAACTGATTGAAGGAAGATATGGCAGATATACAAGATATGAAAAGAAGAATATTATCTTAAAAATTAGAACATTAACTGAATCAGGCAATGGAGATGGAAATGCTCGTAGAAGGAACGCAACACATAAAATGAATTAAGAAAGAGGCTGTGGGAGAAAAGACCATCAGCGTGCTCAGAGAGAGGAAAGCAGGCGATAAAAGATAAGGAAGCATAAACAGGCCAGGGAGTACTGCATGTCGGCCCTTGTGATCTTCTTCTGTGTCTAAGATTTGTTTACTTATTATGTACACCAGGGTTCTTCTTCAACAGATGGCTTTTTGCTGTGGGGATTTGGTTCTCTGTGGCTTTACCGAAGTATGAAAACATTCAGATGTGTTTTTAGAAGGAAGAAGTACCCAAATAACCTTTGATAAAAACAAAGACATATAAACCAATAACAAAACAATGATGACAAAGATAAATAAGCAGGATAAATAACTCATTCTCTGCTAGTGTGTAGTTTCAGCATAGAGGTGATTATTCCACTAGCAACCTTTAACATCAAGTGCCTGTCTCTCTCTCTCTCTCGGTAGTCAAACACCGATGTTCTTTGTAAAGTGAAGAGCCATTAACCACATTGTGACTATTTCAATTTTTAACTTATAATAATGCACATGCAGAATATAGTGTTTCCACCCATAGGCAAGTATTTTTCTTCATACTGTACAGATGGGGGGAAAATGAATGTCAGAGAAGCTAAAGGAAAATATTTGTAACCCCGCTTGATAGTGTTGATAATATTAAATTTTAAATATAAATATTAACTATTGTGAAATACTTTTCTATGGCTCTGACCTTGGCCTGCCAGCTGCCATCTTGCAGGATAAAAAGCTAAATGAGGGTGTGGGTTACTTGCCCAACCCTCCCCCACATTGTTTTTGCAACACCCCCACAGTTCCAGCAGTTTTTTTTTGTACACACTTCACAGCTACTGCCTTGACCCCACACAGTCTAAAATATATCTCCTGCTCAAATTGTGGATCCCACCTGACTTCACCTCTGGATTGTGGGAATCGAGCAGCAGGAGGGGTGATGAGGCCATTTAAGTATAAGCTGCTGTGAAATGTATAAGAATCATAGAATCAAAGAAATATAGGACTGGAAGGGACCTCGAGAAATCATCAAATCTAGCCCCCTGTGTTGAGGCAGGACCAAGTAAACATGCCGGACAGGTGTTTTTCCAACCTGTACTTAAAACCCTCCAGTGATGGGCATTCCGTTAACGTGACCTGCTGAGAAGACATGATGTTGCCAAACCAGTGGAGAATTTTACAGGATTGGTTCCGGATCTTTGCCCAGAGGTTTTTTCCCTGTGTAGAAAATAATAATCTGACATTTCCCTTTAGCAACTGTAAATATGTAGCCAGGTCCTCAGCTGGTATAAGTTGTCATAGCTCCACTGGATCGAATCAAGTGCTATGTGCTGAAGATCAGCACCAAGATTATCTGAGCATGGTAAGACAACCCAGTTATTATCAGCATGGTAAGATAACCCAGTTTCTGAAAATTGAGTAACGGTGCCTGCTTTCTAAATTAACAGACAGCACATAGACCCCAGCAAGGGATAGGTTATTTGACTATGTCTGAGGAAGTAAATAGCCTGTTTTGCTTTGAAATGCTGATGATACTGAAATCGTGATTGTGCTAGGAAGCTAAACATATGGCTCAGAACATACAAAGGGAACAGAGTAACAAGGTGCTATTTGACAGTATTCTGTGTTGTATCCACTCTGATGTTTTTCCCCCTCAAGAGCTTAACTTCTAGAAGTGGAAAACCAAGCAAAACTGAGTTTAGAGTCTCCAGGTTAGATGCATCTCATTAGGTACAAGCATATTTGGTTGTCTACATTTTAGTTCCCAAAGAAAAATACAGAGGTATAACAATCAGTTAATGACAGAGCCCCAAGGAAATACAAGTGATAGAACAACTTTTATAACTTACTAAAAACTCCTATAAAACTAATTACACATGTTATCAGAAGGATTCAGACATTAGACATAATAAATTCAATTTATTACAAAGGGGTGTTTAAATTATAGTTCACTGCCTCTTTTAAGAATTGTACAAATAGCATTTACTATTGCTATAGGATTGAAAACAGGCATATGGTATCAGCTTCTATAAATGATTAAGAATTTGGGACTTAATTGCTTACATGCTGGAGAAAAGAGACTGTTCAAAGTGGGCCCATACCATTCTGGTTCCCTTATTTGTCAAAGACAGTATCTTATAGAAAATCCCAAATGAACAGGATGTCTTCAGTCCCATATAACTCCAGATCCTGTTGAAAGTATTGACCTGCTTGTTTCTGTACCACAATTGTTTGCTGCATAACTTTCTTTACAGCTTGCAGTAAGTTTTTAAAATGTCCTCTTGCCCTGCTGCAAACCCATTGAATAAGGCCTTCTAGTCTCTCTCAGAGGGTCAAGCATCTATAGACCAAGCTGTTGCCGTGGCTTTTAGACATAAGGAGATGCCTTTTGCTAGACCACATGCTGACTTGGCATTGCTGTTCTCCATATTTAGGTGCCTGACTTTGGACATGCAGGAGAAAATTTTGCATTAGTTGTCTTATTAGTTCAGTTTCTGTTCTTTAATACAAATTCCAGAGTTCAAGTAGTAAAGTTCTATTATAATTTGTTTAGATTGTACAGCCCACGTTTTCCCACCCCAACAGTTTTTGTTTCTGCTCCTACATTTTCTAATTGCTTAGACCATGTGCTGGATAATATGGGAAGTATTAATGATGGGTGTGTAAATATGAAGGAGACATTCAATTGTCTGGCTTTAATGCACAACCTCTTAATTAGTGTTCCTCATTCATCCATTAGTCATAGCCGTTTTTTCAAATGGTTCCCTATGTTAGTCTGAATTCTCTGTGTTCCTGTTGACTTGCTCCAAATTCTTAGATCATCCTGTCTAATTGGTTTACATAGATGTTTTTTCCTGCATTGCTTCACCTTTGGTTTGTCATCTTGTCTTGTCTCGCCAGCCTTTATCTCATTTCATGTGGCAAAGGGATAAGGTGTAGTTTATTGCTTGTGTCTACTGTGAGCCAGTGTTAAGTGAATATAAAAGCAAAAACCCTTTTACAATTAATTTTGTGTATGCAAACCCTTTGTGTTAATTGAAATTACACTGATTCCAAAACATTTAAAGTCAAAAATTTCTAGGTAACAAGTTGCCTTCTTTTTACTAACTGAGAAGCTCTGCACTTGTTTATTTAAACAGGGAGCTGTTGAGTATTTCTCTGGCATTTATATCTACTTATTTACATTTTCACCTATTCCCTTTGATTATTCCACATATTATAGTGCCAAGTATCAGAGGGGGTAGCCGTGTTAGTCTGTATCCACAAAAACAGCGAGGAGTCTGGTGGCACCTTAAAGACTAACAGATTTATTTTGGCATAAACTTTCATGGGTAAAAACCACTTCTTCAGATGCATGGAGTGAAAATTACAGATACAGGCATAAATATACTGGCACATGAAGAGAAGGGAGTTACCTTACAAGTGGAGAACCAGTGTTGACAAGGCCAGTTCAGTCAGGGTGGATGTGGTCCAATACCAAGAGAGGGAAAATTGCTTTTGTAGTGGGCAAGCCACTCCCAGTCCCTATTCAAGCCCAAATTAATGGTGTTAAGTTTGCAAATGAACTATAGCTCTGCAGTTTCTCTTTGAAGTCTGTTTTTTTGTTGACAGATAGCTACATTTAAATCTGTTATTGAATGTCCAGGGAAATTGTATCAGGGGGTAGCCGTGTTAGTCTGTATCTACAAAAACAACAAGGAGTCTGGTGGCACCTTAAAGACAAACAGATTTATTTGGGCATAAGCTTTCGTGGGTAAAACGCATCTGAAGAAGTGAGGTTTTTACCCATGAAAGCTTTATGCCCAAATAAATCTGTTAGTCTTTAAGGTGCCACCAGACTCCTTGTTGTTTTTTTCAGGGAGATTGAAGTTGTGGCATTGCACTCCATAAGATTTTATGAAAATATGCTAATTAGTGTGAATATAATGTAACTGGAACATGCTTAAGAACATAAGAATATAAGAATGGCTGTACTGGGTCAGACCAAAGGTCCATCTAGCCCAGTATCCTGTCTACCAACAGTGGCCAATGCCAGGTGCCCCAGAGGGAGTGAACCTAACAGGTAATGATCAAGTGATCTCTCTCTCCTGCCATCCATCTCCACCCTCTGACAAACAGAGTCTAGGGACACCATTCCTTACCCATCGTGGCTAATAGCCATTAATGGACTTAACCTCCATGAATTTATCCAGTTCTCTTTTAAACGCTGTTATAGTCCTAGCCTTCACAACCTCCTCAGGTAAGGAGTTCCACAAGTTGACTGTGCGCTGTGTGAACAAGAACTTCCTTGTATTTGTTTTAAACCTGCTGCCTATTCATTTCATTTGGTGACCCCTAGTTCTTGTATTATGGGAATAAGTAAATAACTTTTCCTTATCTACTTTCTCCACATCACTCATAATTTTATATACCTCTATCATATCCCCCCTTCGTCTCCTCTTTTCCAAGCTGAAAAGTCCTCTTTAATTTCTCCTCATATGGGACCCTTTCCAAACCCCTAATCATTTTAGTTGCCCTTCTCTGAACCTTTTCTAGTGCCAGTATATCTTTTTTGAGATGAGGAGACCACATCTGTATGCAGTATTCAAGATGTGGGCGTACCATCGATTTATATAAGGGCAATAATATATTCTTCATCTTATTCTCTATCCCCTTTTTAATGATTCCTAACATCCTGTTTGCTTTTTTGACCGCCTCTGCACACTGCGCGGATATCTTCAGAGAACTATCCACGATGACTCCAAGATCTTTTTCCTGATTTGTTGTAGCTAAATTAGCCCCCATCATATTGTATGTATAGTTGAGGTTATTTTTCCCAATGTGCATTACTTTACATTTATCCACATTAAATTTCATTTGCCATTTTATTGCGCAATCACTTAGGCCTGGTCTACACTACGAGTTTAGGTCGACTTTAGCCGCGTTAAATTGAATTAAGCCTGGACACGTTCACATGACGAAGCCCTTTCTTTCGACTTAAAGGGCCCTTTAAACCGGTGTCTTTACTCCACCTCCGATGAGGGGATTAGCGATAAAATCGGCCTTAGGGGGTCGGAATTGGGGTAGTGTGGACGGAATTCGACATTATTGGCCTCCGGGAGCTATCCCACAGTGCTTCATTGTGACTGTTCTGGACAGCACTCTCAACTCAGATGCACTGGCCAGGTAGACAGGAAAAGCCCCGCGAACGTTTGAATTTCATTTCCTGTTTGCTCAGCGTGGAGAGCACAGGTGACCACGCAGAGCTCATCAGCACAGGTAACCGTGATGGAGTCCCAGGATCGCAAAAGAGCTCCAGCATGGACAGAACGGGAGGTACGGGATCTGCTCGCCATATGGGGAGATGAATCAGTGCTGGCTGAACTCCGAAGCAGTAAACGAAATGGCAAAATATTAGAAAAGGTCTCCAAGGCCATGAAGGACAGAGGCCATAACAGGGACGCACAGCAGTGCCGCGTGAAAATTAAGGAGCTAAGGCAAGCCTACCACAAAGCCAGAGAAGCAAACGGAAGGTCCGGGGCTGAGCCGCAAACATGCCGCTTCTACGCGGAGCTGCATGCCATTCTAGGGGGTGCAGCCACCACTACCCCAACCGTGTGCTATGACTCCCTCACTGGAGAAACACACAGGGAAGAGGGTTCGGAAGAGGAGGATGGAGAAAACGTAGATAGCTCACAGCCGCAAGGAAGCGGAGAAACCGGTTTCCCCAACAGCCAGGATATGTTTGTCACCCTGGACCTGGAACCAGTAACCCCTGAACTCACCGAAGACCCTGAGGGCACACAGGGGACCTCTGGTGAGTGTACCTTTGTAAATATTACACATGGTTTAAAAGCAAGCGTGTTTAATGATTAATGATTAATTTGCCCTGGCAATCGCGGCCACTACAGCTACTGGAAAAGTCTGTTAACGTGTATGGGGATGGAGCGGAAATCCTCCAGGGACATCTCCAGAAAGCTCTCCTGGATGTACTCCCAAAGCCTTTGCAAAAGGTTTCTGGGGAGGGCTGCCTTATCCCGTCCGCCATGGTAGGACACTTTACCACGCCAGGCCAGTAGCACGTAGTCTGGAATCACTGCATAACAAAGCATGGCAGCGTATGGTCCCGGTGTTTGCTGGAATGCAGACAACATCCATTCCTTATCGCTCTTTGTTATCCTCAGGAAAGTGATATCATTCACGTTCACCTGGTTGAAATGGGGCAATTTTATTAAGGGGACATTCAGAGGTGCCCGTTCCTGCTCTGCTGAACAGAAATATTCCCCGCTGTTAGCCACGCGGTAGGGGGGAGGGGTGAAGTGATCATCCCAGAGAATTGGGTGTGTGGGGGAGGGGAATTAGTTGGGTTTGTGCTGCATGTTAACCCTGAAACCGCAGCCCCTCCTTTTACATTGCAAACCCATTTTAAATGGCCAACCCAACGGGTGCTTGGTATGGGAAATGAGAGCACTACTGTTTGAAACCATTCCCACATGTTAAGAAAGTTAAAAAAGCCAAACGACTGTGTCTTACCATGGCTGCCTGCAAGCTGAAATCTGTGGCCTGGCACTGCGTGAGTGATCTCTCACACCAAACCGGCAGGCCCTCAATATAAGAGGAAAAATGCGACCTTGTAACGAAAGCACATGTGCTGTGTAATGTGAACAGCAAAATTTAACGTGAAAGAGTGTACCCATTGTTCTCTAAAATGTGTCTTTTTTAACCACCTCTCCCTTCTCCTCCACCAGCTGCAAATGTTTCT
>NW_020693648.1:0-1377 GCF_002925995.2 Terrapene triunguis
GTCAGGGTTTGGAGCAATTAACCCAGGGTTGTAATGGATCCTCCACAACTAGCGTTTTTAAAATCAAGATTGGCTGTTTTTCTAAAAGATGTGCTCTAATTCAAAGAGGAATTATTTTGAGGGGAATTCTATGGCCCATTTTATACAGACTAGATGGTCAGAGTGGATCTTTCTGGCCTCGAAATCTATGATTCACTGAGGCATTTGGAATTTGTCCATTTTTGCGTCTCTTTTCTTCCCTTCCTCTTGTCTTTTCTTTTCTCTTCTCTTGTTCCATTTCTCTCTGCTGCTCCTCTTCCTGAGGCGGGTGGGGCTGTTCTCCAGCTGTCATTTTAGGAAGCCCTCACAAAGAGGTGGGGCTGGAATAGTGCGCTGACAGAGATCTCCACCAGAATGATCTCCTGTCGTGACTAGTGCTGTCTTTTGGGCATCTGTTGAGAATGCTCAGCCTCCAGTCCCTGAGAGTCTCCACACTGATTGGGTGAGCTGGGGGTTATTACTGAGTTAAAAGGGAGGAGACTCAAGTCATTGTTAGCTGAGTGCAGTGAGGCCTAACACTCAATTCAATGGCATTTCTTTATCTGTCTGTAATGCAATAATTTTTGAAGACTACGTCCAATTAATTCCAAAATTTCAGGGAATTTCTAGGCATCAGTGGAAAGAACCTTGTTGATTTTAGTGACAAATGGAAACCACCACCACCACCACCAGGAAAGCTTGATTTCCACACTGTGCCCATTTAGTTGGTGCTGCAGGTAGAGGCACATTGTGACATCAGAGTTAACTCAGCCAGTCAATGCTAATTCTGTGCAGGTGATTTGCATAATTCAACCCCATTGATTAAAAGGAGTCAGCAAATGATCCTGCAGATTTCAATAGGAGAGATGACCAAAGCAGGCCATAGGGTTAGTATTTAAGGTCAGGGTTATTGGAGTGAGTGTGTGATGGGTGGCTGAATTACCTCGGATGTCACAATGTTACTGCTCAGGCTACTCTGCCTGCAGCGTCACATGGGCAGTGACGGTCAAGGGGAAGATTTTGTTGATCTGAAACTTATAAAACAAGAAGAGCAGAAGAGGAATGACTTAGATGATTTGACAATAAAATTTAGGTTTTGCGGCATTATCCAGTGCAATTGCTACTGGTTCAGAGGTAGAAACTGGGCCTACATAAACAAACAAGTGTCCAACCCTCTAGTTAGTCTCTTTTAAGACTGAGTAAATAATTCATAACAAATTATTGATATGATGACTTTTGCTGCCTTCTCTCCTTTAATGGAATATGAGCAGTTTATTATTCTCATGAAGGTAGTAGTTCTCCTAAAATCAAGGTGAATAAAAATCAATGGTTGTTTCAAAACCAAGAAACCCAAAAAGG
>NW_020693649.1:0-1339 GCF_002925995.2 Terrapene triunguis
CCCCCCCCCACAGCCAGCCCCCTCTCCACCCCCAGCCGTGCCTCTCACGCCACACACCTGCCCCCTTCCCCCCAATCCACTCATCAGCCCCTATCCAGTCCCCCAGCCCCCACACCAGATCCCTCCCCACCAGCCCCCCATCTCAGCCCCTAGTCACACACTCCAGCCCCCCAGCCCCAGCCCGCCCATAACGCAGGGTCCCCCCACACTAGCCCCCCCCAGCCGCCCTCCCCCCCGCACACCAGCCCTGCGCCCCCTGCTGGCCTCACCCGCAGCTCGTAGCGGAGGCTGTTGTGTTTCATGTGCACCGCGGTGCCGGGCCCCAGGCAGAAGTCCCAGCCGGCGAAGACCTTGTTGCTGTAGGTGCTGAGCGCCCCGTTTTCGCTGACCAGGCTGCGCTTCAGGAGATGGACGGCCCTGAGGGGAGAGCGCAGGGTGACGGCCCCCAGGAGATGGCGAAATGCAGCCAGCTCAGGGGTGGGGCGCGGGCGCTGGGTCTACGGGGACCCCGGCCCGGCACCGGGACGCGGCCCCTCTGGGGCAGGGCGGGGGCTGGGTATCCGGGGACCCCTGGCCCCTCTGGGGCAGGGCAGGGCTGGGGCTGGGTATCCGGGGACCCCTGGCCCCTCTGGGGCAGGGCGGGGCGGGGGCTGGCCCCGTGGGGGTACCTGGGAAGTGACTCACCGGTGGACGATCCAGAGGAGGCAGACGGAGAAGTAGCCCAACATGCTCAGCAGATAGGCCAGGGGGATGTTATAGGAGAAGCCCACGAAATCCACGGCCGAGTTTTGGTAATAACCGTAGAACAGGTAGGTGAGCTCCATGAACCCCTGAGAGAGACACAGCCTAAGCGGGGGGCCGTCACCTCCAGGGGGCACCGGCTCCCATCCAGCCCCAGGGCGGGGACTGGGAATGAGACAAACTGATCTGGGGAATTGGGGCCAGCTCCGATTTGTGGGGGACACATGAACGGGAGCTGAGGGCGTGGGGGGCGGAGCTGAGGCATGGGGGGCTGGGGGCGGAGCTGAGGGCACGGGGGGCTGAGGGCGGAGCTGAGGTGTGGGGGGAGCACTGGGGGCGGAGCTGAGGCGTGGTGGGGGGGTCCCACAGGCCGGGCTCTCACCGTCCCGGAGAGCAGGTCCATGAGGTAGGTGAAGTAGCTGACCAGGCCCCGCTTGGTGGGGTCGTACTGCAGGCAGCTGATCACTGCGGGGGGGGGGGAGAAAAGGGGTGAGACCCCCTCAAACCAAACCTCCAAATACCCCCGGGTCACCCCTGCCCTCCCTGGACATAGGACCCAGGCTGCCATTCTGGGGGCTATTCCCTTCTCTCCCCTCCC
>NW_020693650.1:0-3858 GCF_002925995.2 Terrapene triunguis
GCGCGCTGCCGGGGAACAGCGACTGCTCCCGGGAGAGAGCCGCGTGTTCCCCTTGGGTTCGCTGCCGAGGCGAGCTCACCCACCCCCAGCCCCGGGGCCGCGGCAGGGCCTACCTGGGGGGCCCGATTCCTGCCTGGGAGCCGCTCCCTCTGCCTTGGCCGCCTCCACCGGGCTCGGGCTCCGCTGCGCGCTAACATGGGCTCGGCTGGCTGCTGAGCGCGGCGCGGCTTGGGAGGTTGCGGCTCCTAGGGGTGAAATCCCGGCCCTGCTGCCCCCCAGTGACTTCTGTGGGGCCAGGATTTCACCGGGAATCCGGCAAGGGCCGGCGAGGCTCCGGGTGTTCCCGCAGGGCCGCGCTGATCGGAGCAGGCCCTAGCGGGAGGGAGCCGTCCCCTGCTCCGCAGCTAACAAGCGGCCTGCAGAGGCCGGAGCGCCCGGCCCCGGCGGGGGCCTGTGGCTGCCGGGCAAGGGGGTAGGGGGGGCTGCGGCTGGGGCAGGCGCACAGGCCCCAGCCGGGGTGAGCGCGGGAGCCGCAAGCAGGGTGGAGCGGGCGCCTGTGTCAAGCTGCCTCGGTGTGAGGGATGCGCAGGATCGCCCTGTGGCCTCCCGAGTGCCCCTGGCCTCCACCGCTCCCACGCGTGTTCCCCCGAAGCTCCTGGACTTTCCCGCGCAGCTCCCAAAAGCGGGATCACGGCGCTGCGGGGTCCGGGAGTCCTTCACCGCAGTGACCCCCGGCCGGTTTGTCCTTGGGGGCGGCTCATCCCCCCCGACACTCAGCGGGGCGAGGAATCTCCACAGGCCTTGGCCAGGGGAGCCTGGCAAAGGCCCGGGGCGCTTTCCTTCCCCGTGGCTGCGCTGGGGGTCGGTAGCCCCTGCACGGGGCGAGCTCTGCCCGCGGCCTGTCGCCCATACGATCCCGTCTCCCCTGTACCCTCGATCAATGGCACCTAGCGGTGCTCGGGCCGCCTGGGGAGCGGACCCGGCCTCTCTGCTCCCGGGGTCTGCAGAGAGCTGGGCGCCACCGGGCCCGCGCCGGGCGGTTCGTGGCCTGTTATCCAGGAGCTGTTCGGCCTCCTAGGCCCTCAGCTCCCCCCGCCCCGGCCCGCTGGAGACTGGGATCTACTCCCCGTAAAAGGCCTGAATCCCTGGGCCCAGCCGGCACTGGGTAGGAGTCCCACGGAGGCCCAGCTCCCTGTCCCCGAGCCTGGCGCGATGGGGATAGCGGGCAGTGGAGGCCCGCGCCTCTCCCCACGTGGCCTCTCCGCGGGAGAACCGGGGGGTTAAAATCTCCCTCCTCAGCGCCAGGCGTGTTCCCAGGCCGTGCGGATCTCACCGAGCGCAGCCTCCCCCTGCCCGGCCGCTGCAGGGCCCCGCGCCCGTCTCTGGGCATGGGGCTCTCCCGGGCCAGGCCTAGCCGCCCAGCGACTCTCCCGTGTCCCCCAGCTGCTGCTCACTTTAACCTTCCTGGTTTTTTTATCCGGTTTTAGCTTAAATCCGCCCCCAGCGCCCCGTCCCAGCCCTGCGCTGCTCTACCCGGGCTAGGCGGACGCTGCAGTCGGTTAGTGTCAATATTAACGCTGTTACAAGCCGCCCTGGGGCAGGCTGCGCAGCCCCTGGGCACGGCTGGGGAGGCCCCGGGCGGGGGGCCCCTGTCCCGGCGTTTCACCCCCCTCCTGCTGGCAGCCCCAGCCCCCTTCGCTCCCCCGTGGCGTCCGCCCCGCATCCAGTACGGCAGGCTCCGCTGCAGCCGCGTGGAGAAGGGCCCAGGCCCTGCTGGGGCGGGCGGCGCAGGCGGCTCGGGGTTAATGGAGTTTCCCGCGGGCTGTTTCCCCGGTAGGGACCCACTTCCCCTAGCGCCGGGACAGTCTGATTCAGCCGGTGCAGAGCAGTGGAGGGACTGGACGGATCCGCTCAGGGCCGGTTCAGCGGGTGCGGGCCCGGCTGGATGGACCCCAGCGGCCGCTTTTCTTATGAACCCTAAATCGCAGCGGCTGGGCCCGGCGGGCAGGGAGTGAGTGGCCCGGCGAGGGAGTGACTCCTCTGTAGGTTAACCTAAAAAATGTCCAAGCCCGAGAATGCAGCAATGGGGCGAGCTGCACAGAGCCACCAGGGAGGGGGACGGATCCGCTGGAGGGGCCGGGTGTGCGCAGACCGAGGGCGGACTGTAGGGACCCACTGGGGTGGGCTGTACACGGGGCTGGACGGACCCAGGGATCCGAGCAAGCGAGTTACTAAGCGGGCAGGTTGAGCCGTCCTGCCCGGAGCTCCCGGGGAGCCGGTTCATTCAGCTCGATCCAGCAGTAGCGGCTCCCCGGAGCCCGGTGGCTCCCGCCGTGGGGTCATCGCAGGCGGCTCCGCCAAGGCCGGGTCCTACCCGCCTCCCCCAGGACTTGTGCCCGGCCCTGGCTGGCGACGCAGAGGCGGCTGAGCGCGGGGCGGGCCCGGCCGGGACAGGAGTTCGCTCCGCCGGCTCAGCGGTGACGTTTCTCCCCCGGGGTGAAAAGTGGGATAAAAAACTGCGATTGATCCGGGCCCGAGCGCGGCGACGGGAAGGCCGGGCCGGGCTGGAGCCGGGGGCTTCCCTTTGTACCCAGCGTGCCTAGGGACCCGGCCCCTGGGGAAAGGGGCTTGGGACGCCGCGGGCACCCGGTCCCGGGGAAACCCCATCCGCTGCTGCTCGTCCTTCCCCAGGAGTTGGCCTTATTGGAAATCCCGCCCGGCCCGAGTCCCCAAAACGCCCAAATAAGGGAAAGGGAGCGCGGCGCGGGGGAGTCACACGAGCCCCGGCCCGGGCCCCGAGTCCCAGGCACGGGCCGGATCCTGCGCACGCCCCCTGAGGCAGCTCTTAGACCTGGCCCGAAAGGGGTATGAGCCCAAAGCCCGAGGGAGCGCGGCGCCGCCCCGGCTGCGGGGAGCCGCAGGGTAACGTGCTGCAGGGGAAGACCGGAGGCTGAGCCGGGCTGCCGCAGACGCCGCCCTGACCAGTCCGTTGGGCTGGGCCCGGAGACAGCGCAGGTGTCAGGGTCCTTGGAGCGCGCGGGGGGCCCGCGGGGGACGGACAAAGGCTGGGACCGGGGCTGCGCCGGCGCTCGGGAGCCGAGGGAAGCTCTGCGGGGCCTGCCGGGGTGTGTCCGCCGTGCCTGGCCCGGGACCCCTGGAACAAGCAGGGGCCGGGCGGGCGCAGACGTGGCTGAGTCTGTTCCGGGCTCTGCCACTCACCTGCGGACCCCACCCCCGTGTGTGTTTCCTCTCCAGCCTCTGCCTCGCCTAGACTGGAAACTCGGTGGGGCAGGCGGTGGTGAGCGCAGCGCCCCTCAGGCTGGGCTCCGCTTCCCGGGCCGCCACTGGCCCTGCACAAGTCATGGATAAACGCCCAGCGGCGCCAGGGGCCCCTGCGCTGCGCTTGGGAGCCCTGAAGAAGCGCAGCGCGCTGGCGGGGGGCTCTGGCTAAGGGGATGTAGGGGGCTCTGTAGAAGGAGGGCGCAGGTGAGAGGGAGGGGGGCGGCCAATAAGGGAAGTTGGGGGTCCCCGTGTTGGGCGTGTCCCTGGCTGTGAGGACCAGGACGTGGGTTTCTTACGCTCCCGCCAGTTTGGCCCCGGGGCTTTCCCCGCCTGCCGGGCCAGGGCGCTATTAATGGTTATTTTATTTATATCATTAGCGGCGCCCGCTGCGCTCTGTTTACAGCGCGGCCTTGTTGTCCCAGCCGCTTCTCCGCTCTGTTTAGACAGGGGATTATTGTAATGGATGGGCCTCGCTCTGCGGATGCTGCGCCCGGAGCCAAGACCCAGCAAACAGCCCGGGGGGGGGCTCCCAGCAGCGGAGGCGCTGGAGACCCCGGGGGAGGCGCCGGCGCCGAG
>NW_020693651.1:0-1240 GCF_002925995.2 Terrapene triunguis
AGGCCAGATTAAGCTTTTCTGGGCCTGGCACCAAACATATTTGTGAGCCCCCATGGGGGCAATGGGGCAGGGTACGGACGGGGTGGCCCCATTCCCCCCAGCACAAACCGGCAACCACCAGACGTACACTGGCCCACCTGGCCCTGCACTGTCCATGCACCCTGTCCCCTGGAGGCAGACCTGAGCTGAGTCACACACACCCCGCGGAGCACCCTCCTCACTCAGAGACCCCCCCACAGATCCCTATGCCCAGCGCCGTCCTGCTGAGACTCCCACACAGACCCTATGCCTAGCATCCCCCTGCCCAGAGACTCCCCAACAGACATCTCAGAACTGCATAATGCCCTGCACACCACCACCCCTGCCCACAGCCCCCCACTGCCCAATTCCCCTTCACTGCCTTCCCACCACACTGCAAAGTGCCCCACCAGACCCCCTATACCCAGTGCCCTAAAACACACAAACCTCCCCCACCCCTCACTGCCCAGAAACCCCACACAGAGACCCCTCACAAACCCACTCCCTCATGCCCTTCCCCCTGGCTGCACTCACCAACCCCGTTGGGAGGTGACTGTGTCCACCGGACTGACCTGGCAGCACGGCTGGGTCTGGTCTCGGGGCGGGCATTGCTCCAACCCCTCAGGGATGGTGTGATCAGCCATGTTGGATCAGGGCCTGCCCAGGCCAGGTTCCCTCAGGACCCACTTGCCTGGTGGGGTCCAGACGAGCCCCCCATGCTGCTCCCACCCCACTGGCCGAGACCGACCCAGCCTCTGCACCGGTCCCAGGTGGCTCGGGCCAAGGGTGGTGGGTGGGGCCCCACATGTCCCAGGCAGCATATTTGGGAGCCAGAGCCGCACTGGTGAGTGGGGCAGACCCCTGGGACACGACCCTCACAAACTCGCCCTGCCTGGCTGCGCTCACCGGCCCTGTGGCGACTAGCCCTGCCCAGATGCTCATTGTAAACATTTCAAAGTACGACCACTATCCCCTTTCCGCTATAGCAAAATGTATAGGCGGCAGAGGAGCACTGAGGGACCACAAAGCAACCATGCATCGTAGTGGAAAGACCATTGGATTGGGACCATTCCTAGCTCTGCTGCTGGCATGAGTGGGAACCGACTGTAAGAGATACTGTTTTGACTTTGTGTTAGATAAGAATGGAATGTAGACTGTGGCGGAAATTAATAAGAAAAAGTGAGATATCAGGAAGGAATATGTATAAACAAAATGCAGCTGT
>NW_020693651.1:1250-5281 GCF_002925995.2 Terrapene triunguis
GCAGCTGTTGATCATTACTGTATGTGACAAAAGGTATAAATGCTTGCCTTAATTGTTTATCTAACGGAGACATGCCTTTGGAGGGACACCCCTGCCCGTGAGTATTCTCCCATGCATTTGCAATTGCTCGAAATAAAGCTGCCTCTGGCTTGTTGCTTCAAACTCAGAGTGAGGACTCGTTTTTCTCCCACAATGGCAATCCCTGCACTTTCAATGGAAACACAACTCAGAAAACCTCCCTCTGCAACCAGCAAGCTGATCAGTCTGGTTGCCTGCATGTGTGTGTTTCTTGCAAAACCAAAATATCTACCTTTTTCTGGGACAGGAATGCAAAAAAAGCCCTACGTTTTGTATAGTCCCTGTGCCCACTGACATTCAGAGAGCCACATACAAAATTATCCCTCAGACCAGTACTCATCAGAAAAATAAGAAAAAGACAGAAACAGGGGAAAAAAAGACCAGCCAAACTTCAAACAAAACCACCATATATCCTATATCCACTAATCCCCAATATTTCCACTGGTAAAAGAGAGACATGCTTTGGTTCTCCCTTTATTCAGTCTATATAGCTTCTGTATGTCAAATTCAGACACAGAGACACATCTCATAGTATACTGAGCAGTGAGAAAACAAAAACAGATTAAGTTCAGGAAACCAATCTGCCACGTCTACACTACGTTTCCCCTTAGTCCCATCCAGAAACCTGCCAGCAGTGTCCGAGGTATATCCCCCTTCAGGGAGTTCAGGTCCGAAAGAATCCATGAGTTTTTCATCCCACACTCTCAGACCACAGAGAGACCGGAGGGAGGTGGCTGCTGGGACTGAGGAGACACAACTAATTCCCCATGCCTCCAACCAAAGAATGACACTCAGCGGCACCCGCAGACATGTGCTCCCCGACTGCACTGACCAAACTAATCCACTTGGGCCTTCAATGGCTGTTTTTTATTTTGGAGTTTTGCCAGCAAGCCAGAATCCACAGCCAAAGACGTGGAAACCACAGAGACAGGCTCAGCCTTCTTTTTTCAGACAGGCTCAGGCTGAGTCCACTGAACCAGTAATACCATCTCCTGACATCCCCCCTCCCGCCGCCCACCGCAGCACCAGCATCCCCAGAGATATCTGGAGCCTGCTGGCACTCAGTCTCTGCCACAGCCCCCTCCCACCCTGTGCTTTACTCTCAGAACCCCCCCCCCATTCCCAGGCACAGGGTCACCAGGGGCAGCCTGCCTCTTCTTAGTGCACTGATAAACCAAATGTGTCAGACTCCCACAACGAAAACAGACCACCTCCTCAGTGACAACAAACATGATGTTGTCACACTCCCTAATCCGATACTTCAGGTACACTTTAAACATTTTTGAAGCTCTGTTTAATATCATGCCTACGAAAAGACAAGACAGGCTGAACCTCTGCGCTTTACAGCCCAAAGGAATCCTACTAATAGGTCTAGTGATCTTACCATAACTCGCCAGGCCTCTGGCCAGCTGCTCATTTCCTAAAAAAATGCATTCCATTAGAAACAACAACTTTAACAGCAGGTGTTGAGAGGGGCATAACAGGGACAAAAACACCCCACACAACAATCCCCTCCGCAACCATCTGCTCAAGGAGGCTAAGTGTGAGAACAAACACAACAGCCTTGCTCGTGCGGGAGGCAATACCTCACGTTCTTAAACCGAGTGACCTTCCACACAGCTAGAACAAGCTCCTCCACAGAGGCAGAGTCTGGAGGCAAAATCCAAACCCCATAGCCACACGTTAAACCCTCAGTCTCTGCAACAAACTGCAGTCTTTGTCCCCTGTGCCCTCTACCGGCCATCCCAGTCCAGAGGGCACACAAAAGCCTTCTAAGACAAAAGAAATCCTGAAATAAACCCACAACTACCAAAAAATAATGAAACACACACACATAAAAATCCCCAAAACACAGAGAACAGCAAAGCACACTCACTCTCAACCTCCACCCCAAACAATCCCACAGTCCTCAGTGAGAGTGATCCCCCTGTACTGCCCATTCTATGTGTGTGTGAGAGAGAGAGAGAGAGAGAGATCCTGATGCACTTCCCCCTGCCGTGTGTGTGTGTGTGGGTGGGTGTGTGAGAGAGAGAGAGATCTCCATGCATGTGTGATCCCTGCCGCACTGCTCAGGTTTAGCCTGGCTGCTCCCCGTCATGACCACAAATCTCCTCCCTTAAATTAATTTGAAACTATTGGTCACTGTGCTCATAAGCCTCATATGGGGTTTTCCAGCTCCTGAAGCTCCAGTCTGAGCCTCTAGGGGGCCCTACCAAAAAGGCCTACAGCTAAAATAGCTACCAGTGCTCTTGGACCCCATGCTCAGCATGCTTGGAGTCAGGACTAAGAACAGAAGAAACAAGGAGCCCTGGTTGGGCCTAGTTTGAGAGGCTTCTGCATGGGGTGATCTGGGCAGTCCGTCCACCAGTCCAGTGACAAGCCAGAGCTGCACATCCCACAACAGCAAGTTTACAGGGAAAAGGGCAGACTGACAAAGAGAGAGGGTTTACAATTGGAAGCTGGGAGAGAGACAGCACAGATCAGGGAGTCCCTGCTAAATTCCCACTGCCCCCAAAAGGAGTTTGTATTACTCTGAGACTGTGGCTTCAGGAATATGGCAGCTCCAGCACTGCAGTGACCAGCATCCAGAGAGAGAGAGATGTTATCAAGCACAGGTTACCAAGAGCCAGCCGAGATCCCAAGGGATTCTAGTGAACCTGGACAGAGTCAAGAGAGGAGCCTGCCCTACCGAGGCATGAATTAAAAGGTGACTTTTGTTTTATCAGCCACCACCATAGTGCTGCAACACTCCATCTCAGGACACGCGACCTCAGCAGCACCATCCAACTTGGGAAGGTGCTGGTTGGGAGATGGGGTTAGAGGAGTTTGTGAGAATTAGGATGCAGGAATTTGGGTTAATAATGTTTCTTAATTATTAGATAATCTTAAACCCTTCCTTCCCCAGATCCTATTTTCTCGTGCCAATACAGATCACCTTTCTGTTACAGTGTTATTTTTGGTTTGTCATTCATTTGCTGAAGCTTATTTTATTTACTCTATTGTCCCCTGTATACTGGGCTTTACACTTCTTTCTAGTTTGAAGTATTATCATGGCTTTATCAAAGGATAGCCACCCTGTGCACTGGGCACAGTGCAGAGTCTCCTTGAGTGGAGATACCAGGAGCCAAAAAAGAAAAAAACCCAGAACCTGATCCGTGCAAGGAGTGGAGAGAAAATACCACAAATATTGGTGATAGCAAGTGTCTGGGAGAGAAAAGGGAGGAGGAGCTATATACTATTATAATAAAAACAAGTTTTAAAACCAAAAGACCTGTTTAAAAGAAAACCTGAAGAAAAGTTAAAAGAAAAATAATGTAGCTAAAAGTTGTTTTGTTAATTTGTCATGGATCCAAGTGGAGTCTTCGGTGAGCATTTAAAATAACAATAACTTTAGTCACAGCCTGAAGTAAAAGTAGAAAAGACTTTTAATGCTGGTTTCTATCTTTTTTTAAACTCACAGGGCCTGAGTTCTCATTTAAGAATTAGGTCCAAAGTATTTTGAACGTAAAGAATTCAATGATCAAACTCATTCATCAGGAGAGTTGAGCAAAAATCAGATTTTCCATCCAGCAAAGTAATTCCGTTATTTCGACTTCTGTTTTCATCCCAAAGCATGACAAAAAGAGGAGGTATCAATTTTTATGGAACAGAAATTTCAAAAAAAAATTCAATTTAGAAATGAAGAAACTTTTTGTTTCAGACCTTTCAACCCAAATGAAATATTTTGCATTAAGCTGCATTCACCTATTGTTGTGCATTGCCTCCTGCAAGGGTAGTATTGGAACCTGATGCAGTCATTCTCCCCTGTGCCCAGGGTTCCTGCGTGGACTAGGTCTCCCATGATGCAGCATCAATCCACCCATGATGCATCACACATGTTGGTCAGAGGAGACTTCACACTGCACTCTGGGAGATGTAGACCTCCAGGGAGTCTAGCTCATAGAAGAAAGATG
>NW_020693652.1:0-377 GCF_002925995.2 Terrapene triunguis
GGGGGGGGGGGGGGGGGGGATTTTCAAGCGTAAAACCCTAGTAAAGCCCAACACATGCTGTATAAGCCAAGAGCCCAAGTCTGCTAACCCTCACTGCCCACACCACAAACCCTGAGCATCCAGTGTCATGTGCCCAGGCAAAGAGGCTGAGGAGCGGAGGTCAGAGTGGGGCAGAACGGGCTGGTGTCCCACAGGCCAGGCGGGTATGTCTGAGACAGCAATCCATGCTGAAACACAGACATATTCTTGCTGAAGGGGGTCACCGTTAGCTCCAGACCCACGCTCCTGTCTGAACACTGTTCATGTCCTATTGCCGCAAGGAACAGCTCAGAACACGGGAGCTGGAGGAGAAGGAAACATTCCTGTTGTGTTCTCGG
>NW_020693652.1:477-6597 GCF_002925995.2 Terrapene triunguis
GAACACGGGAGCTGGAGGAGAAGGAAACATTCCTGTTGTGTTCTCGGCGTGTCTGACAGCACCTGGTACAGTCAGTTCACCCCCATTTGCAGGATCTTTCATGTGGCCAGAGAGGAAAGAACCTGTTTTAAAAATCGAAGTCTTACACTCTCAGCTATGGCAGTGCGGAGGCCGCAGGGAACCTGACCTGAACAGAGCAGCTCTGGCAGCAGTGGGGGGTTTGCAGCCCGGGCTCGGGGCATGCAGAGCTCGGAGCCAGGAGGCGGCACTGGGGGCCGCAGTTCAGGCACCTGGGACCCCGGTTAAGGAATCCTGAATCCGATCTCAAGCCAACAGCACCGTTTTGCCGGGATGGGTCCCCTCCAGCAGAGCAGACACGCTTGGCACGGAGGTGGGCGGCTGCCTAGCAGGGGCGCCCCCCTGTCCCTGTGTCACGGGCACCAGCAATAGTGACCGAGAAACGGCCTTTCTCCAGTACCCGCCCTGGTCCAGCCCGGCTCCCAGGAATCGCTGGGTGCAGGGCAGATCCCAGGAGCACCGCCCCCCCCCCCCCCGGCCCGGGGGCCCAGTAACGCGGGGCCGACCCAGATCAGCCCCGAGACGCCCAGCGCCCGGGTAAGCGAGTGAGAGACGCCGGCCTTCGAGCGCTCCGCAGCGGGGCCTCGCTGCCGCCCGCCCCGGGCTCCCCCGCACCCGCCGCTCGGCAGCTGTTCCAGACCCGCCGCGGCTCCTCTCCAGCCCGGCCGACCCAACTGCTCCGCGCTCCCACCCGGCCTGGCCCGGCTCGGCTCGGCCCGGGCCAGCCCCACCCACGCCCTGGCCGGGCCGGGTTCGGCGCACCCCGAACAAAGCCAGTGCCCTGCCAGCCTGGCCCCGCGCCGAGCCGAGCCGAGCCGAGCCGGGCCAGCCCCCAGCCGGGAGCGGGGCCCGTAGCACGGGGGCCCGGGCCAGGCGCCGCAGGTCGGGCCGAGGCTCGGCGGACACGTGCCCCGCGGGCGGCCCCGGGACTCACCAAGCTCGCGGCGCGGGCTCCGCGCGGCTGCTGCAGCTCGGCCGGGGCAGAGGCAAAACCCGGCGTGGACGCGACTCCCGCCCGCAGCCGCATCGCGGCCGCTCTGGGAACCCAACCCGGGGCGGCAAAGCCCGGCCTGGATCGCAGCCCGGGGGCGGGGCCCTGCGTTGCCAGCCCCGTCCACCCACCCGTGCCCCGTCCCGCGAGCCACGGGGCCGCTGCTCGCCGCGGTTTGAAAGGGGCCGGCACGGGAGAGGGGGGCCGGGCCGGCAGCTGGACCCCCCCCCCCCGGTAGCCCTGCAGGCAGGAGCAGATTAACCAATTGCTGAGAGCCCCAGCAGCTCCGGGGGCCCCTATATTCGCTTTTCATTATGGGGGGGGGATATTCCTGTTTAGCGCCCCCCCACCGTTAGCACCGCCCCGGGGAGGCACATGGAGGTTCCGATCCACAGAGCCCTGCTCAGCTCCTTCTGCCCGTCTTTGCAATGCCGGTTAACTTTTAACTCCCTCAGTCACTGGAGACCCTGGGCTGGGGAAACCCTGGCCTGCCTAACCCGTCCTTGACAGGATCTGCAGCGGGCTGCCTGCCCTAGAGCACCGGCTCCCTCTTTCCAGCTGCTCCAGCACATCCAAGGCCGCTAGAAACACAGTACTCTTACCCTGGGCAGCACTGCTGCTGTTGGCGCAAAGGTGCTGGGTCAGGGTGGGCTTGGCTGGGAGCAGAGGCAGCCCACCAGATACTGGCTGCATCCACACCTGCTCCATGCTATGAGCCCCTGCCCTAGGGAGCAAACCAAGTATTCAGTCTCAGTGCCCCCTTGGCCTCTCTGCCAGCCCCGTGCTCACACCCTGCACCAGAACGCTGGGCTCTGGCACCGGGGGCCTCTGGGTGGTGTGGTTCCAGCAGGCTGACAGGGCCTGTTTTGATTATTGCCCTTTACAAATGTAGGCCCCTCATTTCACAAACAGCACTAGGACTCAAGACAATCTAAAGAGTAGGGCTCCAGCTGGAGGCGTGTAACAGGTCACCCAGAACACCCCATTACAAACATCTGATCCATCCCTCCATGATGCTACTATTCCCAGAAAGATGGTATCTACAGGGGGTTCTGTGCCCATCTCTGCCTCACCATGACTGTGTAAATCTCATCCCTTCCCCATGCCTCAGTTTCCCCCTTTGCACAAAGGTGATAACGGTCCTTCCCTCCCGGGGGGGGGGTGATTATGAAGCTTTATGAATAGACATTCCCAATGTGCTTGGAGCCCTTGGCCGGCAGGTGCTAGAGATGGGTAGAGGGCAAGTACTATTACTGGAGGAGTTAGACTGAGCTGCTCCCAACCCCTCCCGGTGCTGGAATTTCTGCCATGAACAAGCCCTATCCCCACAGAAGGTTGCCAGGGTACAAGCAGAGCTAGGCAGGGACACATGCACTGCAGGCTGCTTCAAGGCATGCCTCCAGCTGTTTACAGGGGCAGTGTCACCACATCCACTCGTGGGCAGTGTGTGTCCTTGCACATCTGTGTCCTTTATTACAGCCATAGCAGCAGAGAGCCTGTGTCCCTGAGGGTCACAGTCCGTTCCCAGGTGAAATGATGCTTGGCCTCACAGCCCACTCCCTAAAGAAGAAAATCTGCAGCTTAAAAGGGGGAGGGACCTCACGAGCAGGAAATTGTGATCTGCTTCAGTAATCAGCAAGTGCCCCATCCCACAGTTAGGAAACTCAAAGAGCACACAGCACTGTGGGGAGAGCCTGGCTCACCTTGCTGCAATACGAGCCACCTGCATGTGTGCTTGGCCCTGGTGGAGCATGGTGACAGGCCCTGGCTCTCCGCAGAAGGTGTACGTGAGGAGTTCAGTGCTGCCAGGACTTGTTCGCTCCCCAGCCCTGGGGCTCGGCACTGGACATGTATCATCGGGATTCGCATTGTGAAACCCATTGAAGTTGATGACAGGAAACAGAACTGGCCAGGGATGAAACATCTGATTGTATGAAGCATCCAGAATTTCCAGCCATGCACACCTAGCATTCCTGTTCCCGCATTGCTGAGCTGCAATGATAGGGTCTCGTGGTAATGGAACCGCAGCGGCTCCCTCCAGGCCCTTTGCTCCGTTTATAAAGACCATGTTGTCAACACCAGACTAAGTGGCACCTCTCTCACTTCTCCATGGAAGTCTTGATTGCTGAGAATATGTGGGCGAGATCAGTGACAGCCCTTGAATCAGCAGCAGTAATTTTAGAATCTGGCCTTGCCTGAGAGGAGGCTGCATGCAGCGCCCTGATTGTGCTGTGCTGGACGGGGGTGGGGTAGGGGGTGGGAGCGGGGCAGCACAAGGGCTTTTTGCTAAACATTCTTCAGCGTGCAGCCAGCCTGGCTCGCTGGGTTTCACCAGCTCACGGGAAGGCAGCTGAGGTGTTTCAAAGGGAATCCCAGGGAGCCTCTTCTGCTCCCATTGTCAGTTACACAGAGCACAGCACAGGGATGAGCTCTCTCCTTGCCGCACCTGCCTGCTTTAGTCATGAGATGTGACACAATCAAGGCCTCTGAATCAGACCCGCTCACTCCCAGCCGGGCCTGGTTTTGTTCCTTTGCGTCCTCCCCAGCTGTCACCAGCTCAGGGAGTCGGGATCCTGGGGCGTGATGATGGTTGCAGCAGAGACAAGGATGCAAGCACCAGCCGAGCTCACTCCAAAACAGGGACCCAAGCAAAGCACCAGCCCCTTCTAACTAAGTAATTACCTGCACTATGCAACACACGCACGCCTCCGGGCAGAGACTGTGGCTACTGGTTCTGAGCAGCTCATCACTGTGAAGCCAAGAGCCCGATTTCCTGGGGCCTGGCTCGGTTTTTAAATGGTTGGGGTTGCTAATGCTCAATTAGGCACCAGGGAGGGGCACATCAGCATTGCCTGCAAGGGGCAAAACGAAGGCCTGAGCTTCCCTGAGGAATACCCTAGTCCCATAGGCTCTGAGCTGCCCTGCCACCAAGCTCCACAGCATGCCCCTTTCCCCAGTGCAGGAAGCATCTGGGGCTGGAAGAGCCAAAGGAGCGAGGGATGGATCTGGGGTGGAAGGAGGTTTGGCCAAAGTGTTCTTACATCCTGCTGATTCTGCAGACCTGAAATGGCCTGTAAGCCTCTTAACACAAACTCACTTGCAACCGTGTGCACACAATTTGCCTCAGCAACTCCCCATCTATTTTAAAATCTCCTCAGTAAAATGCGTCTTCCCTGCCTCCTCTCTGTCTTGGCTCTCTGTGTGACTATAGTTTTCTGGGGTTGATGCCATAACATGTTGAGAGACCCAGTTTGCACAAGAGCCTTTACACAATTTAAAGCTGCACTAGGTAGTGCTCACAAACACACGTGCTCCCACACCCCCGTGCTGATTACACCTTGTGCAGACACCTCAGTAGCACGGCAGTTTGGAAAGCAGGGCAGTCTGTCCAATGCATCTTCTGGCCCAAAGGCCATCGCTTCCCCTCCCTGCCTTTATCAGTGGGGTGTCTATTTCAATTGTGATCTCTTGGGACATGGATCTGCCTCGTTATGTGACAAGCAGCCCCAGTTTGGTGTTTTGTAGGATCAATAATAGTAAAGTCTTACGGTAGGTTACATTCCCCTGGCAGTACAGTCTAGAGCCCCATGTGTGCACAGAACGGGCATTAGTCATACGCCCACTTGGTATCCCTCAGCTTGCCAGGCCGGGATGGAGGGGTACGTACTGGAGCAAGTGGTAATGCCATCAGCCCCACTGCCTCAGCAGGTTTTGGGGACCCAGGTAGAAGAAGCTAGTCGTACTTGGGACCTGCTGCTACAGGTCCTTTAGGTCTCTTCTCTTGGAGGTTATTGAAGACGGTCTGGCTCGGGGTGGCATAAGAGTGGCTGGGGTGGATCAGTGAGATGGCTTTCACTATGACCTTGTAGTCCATGCTGAGGAGCGAAACTGGGTGCCAGTTAATTAGCTCAGTTTCCCCTTTTTAGGCAGCAAGGTGAGCACGGCTTGCGGGCACGACAGGGGGGCACCGTGCTCCTTAAGGACTCGGCCCAGAGGGTGGCAAGGGCCAGGCTGAGGACAGCGCAGAATATGCGGCAGAACTCCGCAGTCAGCTCATCTCTTAGCTGCCAGGACTTTACCTGGCTGGTCCCTGAAGCTCTTACAGCATATTTCATTGGCCGCTCAGCTCCCCCTAGGGGAAACCTGAGCTCGTGCAATAGCCACGGATTTGCTAAGGAATGCTGCAAACTGACCCCTGCCCTCCTGTAGTCAAACAGGAGTTTTCCCCAGGCAATGGGGAGCTGTATGGGCCTGTCTCCCTGTCCCTGGCTCAGTCCATCTCTTCCTTCTTCTGTCCAGGGCGGGGCTGAGGCATAAGAGCTCCTCATGGTAGGGTTCCAATCAGCAGAGGATTCTGCCTGCACCCCATGGAATGAGCCTCCCAAATACCCGGAGAAAACCTGCTTCAATACAGAATTAAAACCGCCTCCGACTGCACATCCCGAGTTTTCACCTACCACCCCACATGGAACCCACATGGGGTATCAAATAACTGCACCCCATACTCAATGGGGACCCCATCCCAAAGAAACCTTTCCCAAAACCCCTTTTCTGGCTTTCAAACAACTTCCCAAGCTCATCATCAGAAGCAAGCTGCCCACAGACCAGGACACCCCAACACAGCACCAAACCCTTCCATGCAACAGATGCAAAACCTGCAGACATCTCTCTACTGCTAGGATGAGCAACACCCCTCCCCCCCAACTCAAGATCCAGGGGTCCTACATATGCCTATCACAACATGTGGTGTACCTCAGCCAGTGCCCTACATGACCCAATAGCAACTATGAGGGTGCAACTAGACAATCACTGTGCTGTCTGTGTACCTCACACAGGAAAATGATAAATGACAAACACCCCATCACCTGTGGGTGAACACATTTCACAAAGTGATCACTCCACGTCTGACCTCTCAGTCCTCATCCTCTAAGGAAACCTGCACAATACCTTCAAAAGACAAGCCTGGGAGCTTAAATTGAGAATTTTGCTAGACACTAAAACTCATGGACTGAACAGAGACACTGGATTTATGGCTTATTACAACAGTCTGT
>NW_020693653.1:0-1346 GCF_002925995.2 Terrapene triunguis
TGTGAGCTCAGTGCAAGGCGGGACGCTGGTTTCCTTCTCCACTAGCCGATGCCCCCTCGCCCCCGAACGGGTCCCTTTCCTTCTCGCCAGCGGCAGGGGGGGGGAACTCCGGACGGTGTCAGTCGCTACCTGACATTCCCAGGCTCTAACCCCGCCCCGGCCCCGCCGTGTCTATTTAATAGAAGGTTTTGAGGTTTTGCCCAGGGTGCGGGCCCTGGTACTAACCCAACTGAGATCTCCGGATCGCAACCCCACTTCTTGTTATTGGACAGTGCCTGAGTCTAAATGAACCCCCCAGCTGGCCACGTTCCTCTCCCCGATCGTCCACACTGCCCCGGCGAGTGACCCTCGGATACCCCCTGTTCGGGAAGGGAGCAGCTTCATCCCGCTCACGCTAACAAATCCTGAGACATTTCAGCGGCTTTTGTCCCAGTTCTGCCAGCGCTTGGCCCTGGCCACAGCAACCCGTGACTGCCCCCCCGTGCTGCACTTTTACCCTGGGCGTCCCACTTGGCACCAGCCTTGCTGCGCTCAGCTCTCCCTGGCCGCTATCCGACAGTTCTGTGTACCCGGCGGAGTTGGACGGGCACAGCTCATCCTGCTCGCTGGCCTGAGCATACTTCAGACCCCCCCAGGTCCGAGCGCCGGCCCCTGCACCCTCCTCGCCTCGCCTGGCCTCGCTTTCCGTGCGGGGCGGAACAAGAGACGCCAAGTTCAAGGCAAGCGTCGTTTGCCGACTGGAAGGAAGAAGCCGCTGGTGGGTTATGGTGAAGCATGCATCGGCTGGGGAGATCTGTCCACGCACACCTCCCCGGCACCAGAGACTTTCACAATGTTGACGAACAAGGAGATAATTAGTGGGCACGTGACTGATGGATTAGAGAAGTGTTTGCCCGGGGCCGTTACGCAATGCAGGAGGCAGGGCCAAACCCGACTTGGAGTAGATATATACGAGGGCAGTCCGGGCTGGCTAACCGCACCGGGGAAGTGACTTCACGCACCATGGAGCTGGCTGGAGCCATCACCATCTTCCTGGGCATCTACGTGTCCTGCCTCCTCGTCATCTCCGCCTGGAGAAAGCAGTCGCGCTACAGGAACCTGCCCCCCGGGCCCACACCCCTCCCGCTGATCGGGAACTTCTTGCAGATGAAGATGGGAGAAACCCTAAAATCACTGGAGAAGGTGAGTCACCGAGAGCCGCTGCAAGCGACCGGCGGCGACTGACCGGAGAATGGGTCAGGAGCCAGCTCTTGGAGAGGCCGTTTCATTTGAAAGTCTGTCTGTCTATCCCTATATATACCTGTCTACACCCCCATCTCTCTGTCTACCCATCCCCAGACACCCCA
>NW_020693654.1:0-10997 GCF_002925995.2 Terrapene triunguis
GGGCTGTTCACAGACAACTGCTTGGAGACTGGGGTAGCTTCCTCCATAGGCAAGTCAATACCCCTGACAGACACAGGCACATTTCCTTCACTGTCACTATTCTTCACACAGGGAACAGGTAAGGTATGGGGACACTTATCTTCCACTCTCCTTGCCTTCCCAAACTGCTGACTAGATATAGCCATTAGCTCACCAGGCTGCCTAGGCTCATCCAAAATCTCCTTGTTCTCCTCTCCCTTCGCTTGATCTAATTCCAGATTTACTTTTGAGACATTAGATAGACATTCAGAAACTTCATTCACAGCCAAACAGCTACTTTCCAAAGACAAACTTTTGGAGAAACCCTCCATAGACACAACCTTAGGATCAATCCTCTCCTGTGCCTGGTTTGCGTTAACTTGACTGACCATAGCTTTAATATCATTTCCAATCATAATATCCTTAGGGAGTGTGTCTTTTACTCCCACAACCATGGTGCCCTCAAATCCCTTCCATTTCAGGTGGATTTTAGCCAAAGGCACCCTGACAAAATACTCAGAAAAGGCTACAACAGTCACATCTTCACCTGGCCAATAATCTTCCTTCCTGACAAGATTTGCTTTAACCAACGTGATATCTGCTGCGGTGTCCCTCCATGCCATACACCTCACTCCATTCACTTCTGCACTGCTAATAAACTCTGCATTATTTCCCCCATATTTAGCTTTAATGTGAGTTTTAAGGTCAAATTCTCCAGAGACCACAGAAACAGCATTTGCACACAGGGCACCAGCGCTGGGCTCTGTGTGACTTGCCTGTGAGTTTATAACAACAGGATTAGCATTTACTGGGTTTGGGGGTTTATTTTTTAGAGTTGGACACTCTGGTTTGATGTGCCCAGGTGTACCACACAAATGACAGACCACTTGTTCTCCCTTGGAGTAGGAATTTTTCTGCTCCGGGCCCCCATGAGCTTTTCTCACAGAAGTGGGCTGGTCCCACTTTTAAATCCTTCCCTCCTCTTGAACTGGGGAGAATGGGGATTAGTTTTCCCCTGGGGTTTACACCCTTCTCGAGCCCTGTTTTGGATATGGGCATCCGCAATCTCTGCAGCCCGTAGGACTGACTCAGGGTCCCTATCACACACAGCTGCTCTCACATTGTCAGGCACAATGTCTAAGAACTGTTCCAAAGTTATTAAATCCAGCAGTTTTTCTAAACTCCCATGTGCCTTGCTGCCACAACCCACTTTTTGACAAAACCCATCAGCTTATGAGCACATTCCACAAAAGTACCATCATTAGACATTTAAAACTTTCTAAACTTAACTCTGTAAGACTCAGGAGTGACCTTGAACCGCCTTAACACAGAATCTTTAAACAGCACATAACCTAAGGTTTCTTGTTCCCCCAATTCATTAAATACCTCCCTGGCTTTTCCAGCCAGCGTCATGTTCAGCACAAGCAGGGTCTCCTTCCAGTGCTCCGAGGGGCGTGCGGAGCTGGAGTGGCATGTTTCCAGCAAGCAGCTCCACCAGGAGCAGAACTGCCTCTGCCCAGGGGCCTATGGCCCCCTGCCGCCCCTGACCCTGCGCAGCCCGGAGGCCGGGCCGACGGGCACAGAACAGGGCTTAGAGCCACACCATGGACTTTCCAAGAACCAGCGAGCCGGTGCCAGCCCCCTGCGTCCCCAGCAGAGCCAGGAGTCCCGTGTGTGCGTCACAGCTGGCTGGTGAGGCAGTCCCAGAGCAGCGCTGCCCCTGGCCCAAAAGCTGCCCTGCCCAGGTCCAGCCAGCCCCGGGCTCCGGCATTCCCAGCCATGCGGAAGGAGTCGGTCCGCAGCCTCAAGAGCCAGATCCGGGCCTCCCCACGCTGCTCGCGGAGCTCCTGGCCAAAGGGCCGGGGAAGGAGAATGTCGCGATGGGCAGCCAGAGCCGGGCAGACAAGGATGGGCAGAGCCAGCAAGAGACACCTTGGCACGTCTGGGCAACATCCAGCCGCCCGCGCACCCCAGGTCACGCGACATCCAGCCGCCTGCCCACCCTGGGCCACGTGCCACCCAGCAGGCCACCCATCCCGGGCCACATGCCAGCCAGCCGGCCACCCACCCCAGGCCAGACCACGCGCCACCCAGCCAGCCGCCATTCCAGCTCTCCGTCAAGAAGGGTGACTTTGCCCACTCCCTGCTGAGGGTGCGCAGCACGGAAAAGCCAGAGGCCGCATCCCCCGCCTCCAAGCCGCTCCCCAGGGCAGTGGGCCCGGCGGGATCCCGGGCTGCCGGAGAGGAAGATGGCACCGCGGTGCAGCCCAGAGGGCAGAGTGGCTCCCCACAGCCTGTGCAGCCTGGAATGACCTGGGGAGCCCGCACCCGACCCCACAGCCATGGGGCTGCCCACAGCGTCCCCAGACTGGCCCTGCAGCCAACGCACCCCGGCGCCGGGCCTGGTCAGGTCACAGCACCACCCGAAGAAGCGCGTCGTCCTGAGGACGGACAGTCACCCCACGCTAGGGGCATGGGGCAGCGAGGGCCCCTCCCGCCCCCCAGAAGCCAGACACTCCCAGGGTGCCCCTGCCAGCCCCGAGCGGCTGATCCGTGCCATTGTGAACTCGCTGGGCACCAAGTGGGCGGCGCGGGACCAGCTCCGGCTGCTGGGCTGAGGCCAGTGGAGCGTGGAGTACCCCGTGCACCTGCAGTGCTGCTGCTGCCTGGAGAGTGGCTGCCCCCCCACCCGACGCCCCAGGGCCAGCGCGGCCCCCGCCTCGTCGTCTACCCCAAGCTGAGCGTGGGGCGGGGCTGCAGCCACCTCCGCATGAGCCTGGGCTTCCTGCTGAAGATCAAGCGGAAAGAAGCCCGGAAGTCGCAGCTGGTCTTGGAGCCCCCTGGCAAGGTGGGGCCGGGCAGGGTCTGGGAGGGGGCAGCCTGCAGGCATCCCATGGGCCAGCGGGGCCAGGCCGGAGCCCTGGGTGTCCGGCACCCCAGGGAGCAGCCTCCCTGCAGAGCGTGCAGCCAGGCCGCCCGGGCGAGTGCCCCACGACGCCTCACTCCGGCCTGGGGGCCCAGAGCAGGGCTCCTTCCTGCTAGGACCACGGAGCCGCCCGGAGCCGCGACCGCCAGGACCCTGGAGCCCCCCCAGCACCCAAAGCGACCAAGAGACCAGAGCTGTGTCTGCGCCCCCCCCCAGGGCAGTCCCACGGGCACCAGCGCCCCAGAGCCAGTCCCGGCCAGCAGCACCACAGCGGAGAGCCAGCCCCGCGCCCCCTCTGGCCAAGGGGCCAGGAGACACCAGCCTTAAGAGACTGTTCACATCTGTCTAGCAGGCCTGGGCCAGGCTGTGGGGCAGCGCCAGGCCCAGCCCCTACCCCAGGAGATCGGGGGCCCCACCGGTGCAGCCAGCCCCCAGCGGGTGCCCCCGCAGCGCTAAGGTCTCCAGCTGATCCAAGCCTTCCCTGAACTGGGCAGGCGCAGGGAGGGGCTACCAGCTGCCAGGGCACAGGGGGCCAGGCACCCTCCCCCCACCCATCCACCTGCTCTTCTGTTCTGGAGGCAAATAAACCCAGCTGGACCCGCGGCTGCGTGGCATGACTTGTGCAGGGCACCACGCGTGCCCATCCCCCAGCTCTGCCCGGGGGGAGACAGGCCTCTGCGTGCTGGACGGCTTCTGCCCCAGACTCCTGTTCCTCGGTTCACACCCCCCAGCTCCCCGGTCCCAGCAGCCGGGGCGGGGAACCAGCAGTGTCCTCAGGCTGGGGGTCCCAGGGACCGCCAGCTGCCGTGTCCTAATAGCAACCAGGGTTCGTAAGCTCCCCAGAGAGCCCACAAAGCATCACGCCCGCCATGGGCAGGGCCAGGCACCCACCTACCCGGTGCCGGTTCTACCCAGGGCTGTCAGCCCACCGGGCACCAGGCGGCAGCGTTCCCCTGGCCCTGCCCAGCTGCGCGCCCGTCCATACCTCGATGGCACCGGGGTAGTGACGCCCACCACTGGCACTGGGGCAGTCCCAGAGCTCTGCTGAGCGCATGGGCGTCTGCTCCATTGCCAAGCCTGGCCCAAATTAGGACCGTCGCTGTGGGGCTGGAAACAGCTGCCCTGCCCCGCCCCAGAGGGGGCTGCAGCCCCATGGCGGGGAGGGGCCCTGTACAGCTGCCTGGGGGTGGGTGCATCCCATGGTAGGGGTTGTGCCCCATGCCCTGAGGGCGCCTACGGGACGAAAGGGGCAGGGGGCCAGGGGTGAGCAGGGAACCCGCCTGTCTGGCAGAAGGGGGAGACCCCCAGTCCCCAGGGGCAGCAGCGGGTGTGTGTGTGTGTGTGTGTGTGTGCGAGACCGGCTCGGGGGGGCCTGGCCCCCGCCCTGTGCTGAGTCAGCCGCTTATTCCTGCGGCGCCAGCTGGTTCCTCTCACTTTGCTCTGCCTGGAGCTGGGCCAGGGCACGTGGCTGAGGCCCTGGCGCCGGGGGTGAGAGGGCAGCTGGGGGGCGGGAGGGGGCTGCAGAGCTCTGGATGGGCCAACCCGGGGGGGCAGAGACCATGGGGGGGTTCAGGGAGATGGGTCCAGCTGGGGGGGGATGGGGTGTTCCAGTGACATTTCACCTGGTGGGGGGTTGGGGGCGGGCGCCCCCATGGCACAAGGCTGGTGAGTGTGGGGCTGTCGTCCGGCCTGGCACCCTGGCCAAAGGGCTGCGCCGCCGCCTGGAGGGAGCTACAGTCTGCTCAGGCTCCTGCCCCTCACTATGCCAGCCCTGCCCCCCCAGCACACAGCTCTGCCCATCTCCGCTCTGGGGCCGTCTCATCCCCCGCCCCCACGGGAAGCTGTTCACGCTCCCACCTCCCTGCTGCTGACTCGGTCCCCTGCAGTTTCCTGCCAGCCCCGGCTCCATGCCCAGCTCCCAGTGACACATTTTGACCTGTGGCCTGTGCTGGCGCTCCCCCTGGTCCCCCCTAGCTACGCTGCTGCCTAGACCTCACACTAGGGTGCAGAGCCTAGCCTTTACTTGGTCTCTTTTTTTTTTTCTTAGAGACCAAGATTGAGCAGTTGTACCCAGATGACATAGATAAGATACAGAATATTGAATATTAAATAAACCTGGGGTATTTGAAGTCAAAGGGAGATTTTTCTTTAACCTTAGACCTCTATATTTTTTCTGTTTAAAAAATTGAAATAGTTTAAGTGAAACGTATTGCCATGTTTGGACATGATGATACAGTATCCTCCGTCATAAAGAATTTAGGAAAAGAAAAAGAAACTTATTCTCATGACTTCAGAATGGTTCCCGTTTTCCCCTTCTCATGGACTCCTGTGTTTTTGTCTGGTATGTTTCGTTACCAAGATATTGGCAGGTTTAATAAAAAGCACAGGAGGATATTCTCTCACCTGACCAAGTTTCCCTTTCCCACATCATTCCCAGGGTACATCTCCATCAAAAGTAGTGAAGCAAGTTGTTCAGATGAATTAAACTGCCAACACAAAACTGACATCTATATGATAATTGACACCAATCATTAATATAACTAGCCACTGGATGGCAATGGTTGCTTTCACAGTCATGGATGAGGCAACACTGGCTTTCCTGCAGAGGAATAATAAAGAAACCAAACTTCCCATTTTAATCATCAGGCCTCGCCTCTGCTCTCCTATGTTATATCAAGAATTAAAATAATACATGTGCTTGTTAACTTCCTTTCCACTAGATGGCAGCATTATTTCATAAACATAACCTGCCCTGTAGCTCTGAGCATCACAGGCTTTGCATTTAACTTGGGGAACTAAGTTTTCTTTTATTTCAGAAATATTGTTTTGAGCCTGAAGTTAAAATCTTTTTAGCTGATCCAAGATTACCTCAGGACAGAGAGAAGTCAAACTTTCCTGAGCCACTAAAATCTCTCAACTCTGACCTACCTCTTAAAGACTCTGGACAGGGAACCAAGTCCTCTTTAGAATTTTTTGAATATTTCACTTAAACAGTATCTTTCAAAGATATTTCAACAATACAAGAGGTTTTTAGAACTATTCTCTCTATCAACTGTGTTACTGAAATATTTATCCACTGCTTTACCTGTTCTGCTCCTTGTTAGATACACCGACAATGGAAAGTAGGTGTATTAAATGGCTCGTTTGTTCCTCAAAGTCAGTTTCTTACTTTGAGTTTATTTCTTCTCACATCAGTCGTACTGGAGAGAACTCAGTGCAAGGGATGATCCAGTGGTTGGGCAATAGCTTGGGACTCAAGATGTGGGTTCAATTCCCTGCTCCACCACAGACATTTGTGTGACCTTGGGCAAACCACGTAGCCGCTCCGTGCCTCAGATTTTCCGTTTTAAAGTGACAGTAATAGTGCTTCTGTACTTTGTGGTGGTGTGATGTGCTCAGATCATACAGTAATGGGCTCGTTAGAAGTACCGGAGAGAATTACACCCAGAGAGAGTTGAGGAACTAGTTACTCTAGAGCCAGACATCATGCAAGCAGTTGCGGTGTGTCGAGAGCTTGCACAGCTCTGTTCAATGCACCTGAAGCTTGACCTGCAGCACCTCTTTGTGTGTGTTTCTAATATGCCCATCACCGTGATATGTGGCCTAAATTATCTACAAAGATGCAAGCTCTGCTCTTCTGTGGTCTGGCTGCTGTTGAGTCTGTTAGTGGCAGTTATTTCCGTGAGAGGTCACCTGCCCATTCTTCTCTGCTGCATCACAGAGAGAGGTGATTGTGGGAAAAGTGCAATGCCTAAAAGGATGTCAGGTTTATCTGAATGAGTTCCACAGTCGCAGACCCTCTGCTGAAAATGGCCTGTCCCTGACCGCAGAACTTCTGTGTTTGTCATCCATAGCGACCCGGTACAGCATAGCTGGCATGGGAAAGACTGCTTGTAAACGATCAGAACCTTGCATTGAATTTGGAATCAAATAGGGAGCTGTATAGTGAGCACAGAGCTCTGGTCTCTCACTCTCTTCATTCTGTCTGCAGCACACAGCACCTGTTAGCTTCTAAAAGACCTTTACTTTCATCCTCAGGCAAAGTGTGTTGCCATCATCCTTCGTGGAGATGAGAAATGTGCAACTTGCAGCGGGGAGGTCCCTGTTCAACAGGAAATAGTGTAGTCGCTAGGCTAATCGACAAGAGAAGGAGGCATTCCTTGCCATTGTAACAATGTGCGTAGTATTTCTGATGGGTGTACATAGGATATAGCTCAGGAAGGGTCCTCCTGGGTTACTGAGCCCAGTCCCCTACCATCTCAGGCAACCCTGTCATATAATCCCCTTCATAAATTCATCAAACACCATCTTAAAACTAGATAGGTTTCT
Organism: Terrapene triunguis; assembly: GCF_002925995.2. Lineage (NCBI taxonomy): Eukaryota > Metazoa > Chordata > Testudines > Emydidae > Terrapene > Terrapene triunguis. Next base: position 7,274 of record NW_020693654.1, read on the forward strand.
TGCCCCATTGCTCCTATTGGGAGGCTGTTCCAGAACCTCACTCCAAAACCCTTCTGATTTCTAGCCTAAATTTATTCATGGCCAGTTCATGCCCATTTGGTTTTGTGCCAACATTGTCCTTGAGCTTCACTACCTCTTCTCCATCCCTGGTGCTTACCCCCCCCCACCGTATTTTATAGAGAGCAACCAGATCCCCCCTCAGCCATTCTTTCCTTAGGCTAAAAGACCCCAGGACTGTGTACTATGATATGAGGGCAAACACCTGTCAGTAGAAGAGAGGTCAATGTCCTAGCCAGCCTCTCTTCCTCCTCATCTCTGCCTTTCCTCTACTTGCCTTGAGCCAGCCACTTTTCATCTCTGGCATTGGGACCTGTTGTAGCATCTGCTGAAGGAATGTACAACTAAGTGTCGTCGGTGTATTGCTGACATTGGAGTATCTGCTAAACTAAAGGAGCTTGGTTTGAACTTTGTGGTCCTTCACACATGAGAGCTATAGGGAGAGGAGCACAACTGTCCACTACATTGCTGGGACTTGTTTGAGATGAAGCAGCAAAGCCAGCTGTGTGCTACACTCTCCATTCCTGTCTGTGTAGGAAGGCAGCCTTTTGTGATCAGTGGTGAAAGCATGGATATTTCTCCAAGGCCATCCACTACTACTGTCAAAGCTTTCTTTGCTCTATATCGTAGCCCAGGTCTTGCTTGTGAGGTCTAGGATGTTGGCTGAGGCCCGGCATTGCTGTAGTGAACTAGTCACTACCTTCTCTGATAGTGCCAACCAGGGGCGGCTCTAGGCACCAGCAAAGCAAGCACGTGCTTGGGGCAGCCCATTTGCAGGGGCAGCAGGGATCCAGCCTGGGAGCTGAGAACCAACTGCTGCCTGTCCCCCGACTACCCCCCCGAACCCCTGACCCATCTAACCCCCCCTTCTCCCTGCCCCTGACTGCCCCCCTGAACCTCCGCCCCATCCAACCCCCCCTGCTCCCTATCCCTTGACTGCCCCCCCGGAACCTCCTACCCCTTCTCCAACCCTCCAGCCCCGTTACCGTGCCACTCAGACCAGCGTGTCTGGCTTCGCGCAGCGCCAGACACACTGCTGCATACATGCTGCCGTGCTCCCCTGCAGAGCCACCGCCCCCCCCCAGCACCTGCCTTCCAGATTTGAACACCTCAAAATTCAGGAGTGCTCAAGCTCAGTTTGGGCGGCTGTTACTTCATTTCTCCCAAATCAAATATACTGATCCACTGTAACTTGCTGTAGAAAAAGGAGGATAAAATTGAGCAAGAAATGCTTCCCAGTGGTTATTAGGAGTGGAATTGCTATTTTCAACAGCCATTGCCTTTTGTTTGTTTGTTTGTTTAAAAGGAAGGCAGTGATATTGCATTGGCAAATTCCCCATTGAAAGAAAGAGTGGAACAAAAGAATAATAAAGGCACCTCAACTTTTCCTCATTTATGTAGGACAGTCTTATAATATGCATCCAGATATCCTCCAGTCACACAAGCTGAACATTGTTCCACTTTACTGCAGTTCTGTAACCATATGGGAACCAATCCTGTCTGTGTTCTGTGCACATCTAAAATTCCTGCTGAATGACCTGCCCTGGGAGCGAGTTACCAGTGACCCAGGGCTGCAGTGGAAGGAGGGTGCAAGTGTGTGGGGGGAGAGCCCAGGGCTGGGGCGGCAGGAGGTGTGTGTGGGAGGTAATGGTGGGGGGGTAGGGAGAAGCCCAGAGCTGGGGCAGCAGGGTGTGTGTGTGTGGGGGTGAGAGCTCAGGGCTGGGGCGGCAGGGGAGTGCGGGTTGGGGGGGGAGAGCCCAGGGCTGGGGCAGCAGGGGGGTGCGGCGAGGAGCCCAGGGCTGGGACGGGGGGCAGCCAAAACTTTTTTTGCTTGGCGTGGCAAAAAACCTAGAGCCGGCCCTGCTTTTAACCAACACTCTCTCTCTTTTCTTTTTAAATAAACTTTCGCTTAGTTAATAAGAATTGGCTATGGCGTGTATTTGGGTAAGATCTAAGTTATAATTGGACCTGGGTATGTGGCTGATCCTTTGGGGTTGGAAGAACCTTTTCTGTTATATGATGAAGTAAGATTTTCAGTAATCACCATCATATCTCACAGGTGTGTCTGGATGGAGGGCTGAGGCTGGGCACTTTAAGGGAACTGCGTTGTTTGGACTTCTAAGTAACCAGTGAGGTCCTACAGAAGCTGTTTTGTGCTGGTTGGTAAATCTAAGTATTGGAATATCCACCAGCGTTTGGGGTTTGTCTGCCCCGGTCTGTTTGCAGTTCACCCTGATTGAGTGACCTCAGCTGGCTCCCACGGGCAGCACCGTCACACAGGGCTCCTCAGTCAAGCCCTGACAGACACGGAGCGGTGTGACCCTTCTCTACCACCCCTGCGAGTGTGGGGCGGGGGAGCTGATACCCCTGGGGCTTTGCTCCCTGCCCCCCTTCAGTGCTTGGCAGCCCCGCGTGCCCCACTCAGATCTCTCCCTCCTGCTCGGGCACGGCCTGGGGACCGCAGGGCAGTGCACTTGGCTCCCCCTCGGATTCCCTGGGCTCCCACGCTCGCCCGGCGCGGAGGCTCGGCCCCCGGCCGCTCTCTGGTGAGCCGGACCTGCAGGCAGGGACATCGTCGTGTGCGAAGCACCCAGAGGAAAAGGGCTTTGAGCCCTTGCTGGGCGACCAAGGTAAAAGGCAGCTAAAGATCAAACAAGGGAGCGGCCGAGCGGGGCGTCTCGGTGCAGCTCCGTCTGCACTTGCAGCTCGGGGGCCCGGAGAGGAGGCACGATTCTTGGCTTGAAAGCGATAAAACCAGAACCAAACAGTGACACGAACCTCCGAGCGATCAGTCAGTGACCTGCCCCTGGACTCTGCGCTCTGCATCCCCGAGCCTCCGACTGTCCCCAACGGCCATCTTCCCTGCCTGTGCCCCACTCAGTCTCCGGTCCCTCCCCCCTGGGCTCCCCCGGCACCTCTCTCCTCCACCCGCCCTTGGACCCCACCCCAGGACCCCCCTGTATCCCTGGGACCCCGCGTTCCTCCCCCCCGGGACGCCCCCTCAGCCCCTAGACCCCTGGACCCTCCCCTCTGGGACACCCCAAACCCTCCCCCACCCCGGGACACCCCCCATATCCCTGGGACCGCCCGTCCCTCCCCCCTCCACTCCACCCCGGGACCCCCACCCTCCACCCTGGGACCCCCCCTCAGCCCCTGGACCCTCACCCCTGGGACCTCCCGGGACACCCCCCATATCCCTGGGACCCCCAGTCCCTCCCCCCTCCCCTCCACCTCGGCACTCCCCGGACCCTCCCTCAGCCCTGGCCCCTCCACCCCAGCCCGGGACCCCCCAGATCCTCCCCCTTGGGACTCACCCAGACCCCCACCGCCCCGGGACACCCCCCCCCATATCCCTGGGCACTCGGAGCTGGGGTGGGGTCTCGGCCCCCGTTGGTCAAATCCCAGATCAAATCCGCCCCGCTCCCTGCTCCGTCACACTCATTGTCACTGGGCTGGCTCTGGAGGTTGGGGTGTGGGAGTGGGGAGGGCTCTGGTTGGGGATGGAGGCTCTGGGGTGAGGCCAGAAATGAGGAGTTCAGGGTGTGGGAGCGGGTTCCAGGCTGAGGCAGTGGATTAGGGTCCCCGGGTGAGGACTTCAGCGGGGGGTGCAGGCTCTGGGGGGAGGCTGGGGATGAGGGGTTTGGGGTGCAGGAGGGAGCTCCGGGCT
>NW_020693655.1:0-1982 GCF_002925995.2 Terrapene triunguis
ATGGGTTTCAGGTAGGCAAAGGTGCCAGGGAAAAGGAACAAGGAGATCACAATGAGGTGAGGGAGGCAGGTGGAGAAGGCTTTAGGCTGGCCCTGCTCAGAGGGGATTCTCAGCACAGTTTTGAAGATCTGAACATAAGACATAATTATTAAAAAAAAAACAGCTTAAGACTAAGCACACACTAAAGACAATAACTCCACTTTCACTGAGGTACGAGTCAGAGCAGGTGAGCTTGAATAGCTGGAGGATTTCACAGAAGAATTGGTCCACCATGTTGCTTCCACAGAAAGTTAAGGCAAACGTGTTCCCAGTGTTCAGAGCAGAATACAGAATACTGCAAATCCAGGCAATGGCCACCATTTGGACACATGCTCTTCTGTTCATCACCGTCTTATAGTACAGTGGTTGGCAGATAGCGATGTATCGGTCATACACCATGATGGTCAGTAGGGCAATATCTGCTGAAGCAAAGAATAAGAGAAGAAAGACTTGAGTGATACATCCGGAATAAGAAATCACCCTCGTGTTTATGAGGGAATTGGCCATGGATTTGGGGATGGTGACAGAGATGGAGCCAAGGTCCAGGATGGACAAATTCATCAGGAAGAAGTTGTGAATAACATTGCAGTATTTAGCAACATTTTGTAATTATGTTGTCAAAAATCAAGAGGGCCCTGACCTAACGCCTGCGGGTTAGCCAATGCCTAACCCACTTGTAGCTTTGTAAGGGGGGAGATGTGACAGACTGTACCCCTATATTCATCTTTTTTACAAGACCACGATACATTTTGTAGAAAGTATACCTTGTGAGGTACCATTTGAAAACTCATAACTTGATTAATATTATTGTCCTGGTAAAATATGTGTATCAGCATTGTATGTAAAGTTATAAGATTATATGCATAACATTGCTGTAGCATGTTCCACATTTAGAAAAAAACAGGTACAAACCAGTTCTTCAGCCAGGTATCAGCATAATCAATGGACTATCATGGGCTATCACCTGGTCAGGATGCCATTCTTTAGCAGGAAGAAGGGTGTGAATGAGAACTTTACATATCGGCAATAGAACAGGTGGAGGGTTTCTGTGTAAACAGACTGGCTGTCGCCTGAACCCTAGCTGGAGATAATCCTCGAAGAGGGGAGAATAATATAAGAATAGAGAACACACACAACACAAATCACCTCTCTCCTCCATTCCTCTATGCTCATGGCAGCAACAATGCCTGAAGAAATACTGAACTGGGGGAGGGATCCTGGTCAGGAGGCTTCTAGCTAGTAAAGACTGTAAAGAGCATGTGGTGAGAAAAATCTTTGCTTTGACTCCAATTAGTTTGCTATGTCAGATATCAGTCTGTGTTTTGACCTTTATTTTCCTTGTAACCAATTCTGACTTTTAAGCCTCATTACTTATAATCACTTTGTCAAGGTTGCTTCCCCACTTTGAACTTTAGGGTACAAATGTGGGGGCCTGCATGAAGACTTCTAAGTTTAACTACCAGCTTAGATCTGGTCCACTGTCACCATCCCAAAGCTGATTCCCTTCCCTGGGTAGCCTTGAGAGACATTCACCAATTCCCTGGTGAATACAGATCCAACCCCCTTGGATCTAAAACAAGGAAAAATCAATCAGGTTCTTAAAAAGAAGGCTTTTAATTAAAGAAAAAGGTAAAAATCATCTCTGTAAAATCCGTATGGAAAATAACTTTACAGGGTAATCAAACTTAAAGAGCTCAGAGGATTCCCCTCTAGCCTCAGGTTCAAAGTACAGCAAACAGAGATAAACACTCTAGTAAAAGGTACATTTACAAGTTGAGAAAACAAAGTAAAACTAACACGCCTTGCCTGGCTGTTTACTTACAAGTTTGAAATATGAGAGACTTGTTTAGAAAGATGTGGAGAACCTGGATTGATGTCTGGTCCCTCTCAGTCCCAAGAGCGAACAACCCCCAAAACAAAGAGCACAAACAAAAGCCTTCCCC
>NW_020693656.1:0-4502 GCF_002925995.2 Terrapene triunguis
TATCCCCAGCCAGAGCCCTAACCCCCCATGCCCCAACCCCCTACTCCAGCTCCCTCCCGCACCCTGAATCTCTCATTTCTGGCCCCACCTCAGAACCCACACCCCCAGCCCAGAGCCCATACATCCTCCCACACCCCAATCCCCTGCCTCAGCCCGGAGCCCCCTCCCATACTCCAAACCCCTCGGCTCCACCCTCCAGCCCAGAGCCCCCTCCTGCACCCCAAACCCCTCATCCCTGGCCCCACCCCAGAGCCTGCACCCCCAGCAGGAGTCCTTACCCCCTCCCGCACCCAACCACCTGAGCCAGCCCAGTGAAAATGAGTGAGTGAGTGAGGGTGGGTGGGGAGAGCGAATGATGGAGAGAGGGGGGATGGAGTGAGCAGGGGCGGGGCCTTGGAGAATGGGCGGGGTCTCGGAGGGGTGGGGCAAGGGTGTTCGTTTTTCTGCGAGTAGAAAGTTGACAACTCTATGAGACTCAAAATAAAATCACAAGAGTTGGCAACACTGGTTAGGTTCAAACAAATTTTCACTTGGTGATTTCAGGTTCTTTTTTGTGGCCTTTCAAAATGCACTATATTTCCCATTTTAAAAAAATAGATATTTTGCTAATCACTAGTCTGTTCAGTGAACTAGTATTTAAAGGGCTTTATTTTTCAAAGAGCGCATCACCCAACCACTTTCATTTAGGTACCTAAATAAGAAGCCAGATTTTCCAGAGAGTTCAAGTCTCATTTAGGCACCTGAATTAAGTGTCCCGATTGTCAATAGTGCTCAGCATTCAGTCACTCCATTGAGGACATTGTAGAAGCTGAACACTTTTGAATAGCTGAATCTCTGGCCAGCATTAGGATTCTAGTTTCCTCTCTGTACACATGAAAGCTCCCATTCATTTCAGTGTCAACAGGAGTTGTGAACATGGATGGAGGACAACAGATCTATACAGTATAAACAGAAGCTCTGTAGCACTCCTGCATGTCATAGTTATGGAGGTCTTTAATCCATGTATTATTGATGTCAGACCTGTTTAGAGGTTGTCTTAATTCAAATTTACATGTTTAAAATATTATAGGTCTGTTCCTGTTGAATGTAATAGGAATTTTGTCATTGCTTTCAGTGGGAGTGGGATGATGCCCAATATGTTGCTTAACTGGTGGCTACAAAAACCTGAACAGTAAGGAGTGGAGTTTGCTTGCAAATATGTAGGCAAGCATCCCACTTACCTTGTATAATCTGCAACTGCCCATCGACAAGAACATACAGCAACTTCCTGTAGAGGATCTGTATTACCAGATCAGAGACTGTGATCGAGACAAGAGCCCAGCAAAATGCAAAAATATCAGTTGTGCCAACCCCAAGCATTCAAAAATCATGAGTCAGATCCCCCAAATCATCAAATTCTTTTTTGAAAAAGTGGCTTTTTTATTTGTCTTCTTGTTTTGTACCTTTGGGGTTCACATTTTCTACTTTTTTTGACAACCGTTAAGGCTAGAAACTTGCTTTTTTTAAAAAGCTGGGATTCTCACACAATCACATGATTCCATGAGCTGGAGCTTTAAGAAGAACATCAGATATTGCCAGACTCAGGATAAAATCACAAGAGCTGGCAACACTGGTATACATTCAAATGATCCCTTCTATCAAACCACCCTCTAGCATGCAATGTGTTTACCATCAGACTGCCAGAATGTGGCATTTAGCAGCCCCGAGCAGGAGACAGTGCAGTTTGTGAGGATTCTGCCACCTTTCGGATTGTGAAGTCTGTTCACCTCAAACTGTTTGGTCCTGCTTGGTCCCTGAAGCCTTCTGAGAGATTTGATTACAATGTGCTCCCTGAAGCTCGTGAACTACTGATGTCTGCGTGTGATGGGGTGTGTAAACTCTGCACTGGTAACAAGGAGGTTAAAGAGCTGCTGTGGGCAAGGCTGGCCCCATCCAGCCCTGTCAGTTGTGTAAGCATCTGGCACACAATAAGGGGTTAGGCTGCTTGCTCCCTTCCTATACCCACCCATGCAAGAGCCAGGGACAGTCTGGTTTCCAGTGGCATGCTGTGGTGTATTCTTGGTGCAGCGTTCACTGAGACAAAATGAAAAAGCCAAGAGAGGGGAAAGATTTTGGTTTTAAAATGAGGAAAGGGAAGGGATTAATTGTACTGTAATAAGCCTCAAGCCAAGATACCTCTTCTGAGTGCGAGGCGGATTTAGAAAGCATTTTGTCAATATGATTCACCTGCTTGTGATGCAGAATCAAGTTGCTGAGGGAAAAGCAATGGAGGAAAAAGGCTAAAATGCCTGGGGAATTAAAACATCATTTTCAAAGAGCTCTGTCTCAGTCAAGACTGGAGGACAGGGTGGACAGAATGTGCGCCTGTCTCCGAGTGTGTGGGGAGGGGGAAGGGGGGCGCGGATCTGGCCGGGAGGGCCATACCATGGTACATGTGGCAGAGCTATGGGAAGAAGTTATCCTTTTCACCAGCACCTGCAGCAAGTTGAGAGGTGTCCAAAGCCATAGGAGTGTCCTTAGGGCCAGCCCGACCTACCCTTGGAAAACGGACTGGCCTTTCAGCCTTGTTCGTTTTTGTTTGACCGATCCTCCCCTCTGCTTCCTAGAGAGAATAAAATATTCATGCTAAATAATGTGCCATGAGTGCCCATGAGCACAAGTAACGGTTGCCTGAGCTAGCCCTTAGTAATCCGGCTGTGTGAGGTTATACCAAAAAAAATTGTGAGTTGGGAAAAGTCACCAACTGATAACCCCGGCAATTCCTGTTTATTCACAGGGTAGTTACACAGAATCACAGAAGTAAGAAATGGCAAAAACCTACTAAGTTATTCAGTCCATTTGCTTCTACTGGAAATTTACATTCTTTGAGAGAAAATTTCAAAATGAAATTAAATGAAAATTTTTGTTTCCTTTTGAAAAAAAAATCGTTTGGGGATCTGGATCCCCCCCCCCTTTCCGTCATTTTTTAAATATTTCCCCGTTCTTCCCCAAGAAAAGGGAGAGGGAAATTAAAAACAAAAGTCAAATAAAGTAAGTCCAAGACTTTCTCTAGTGAAAAAGAAGTAAATAAAATGAGAGAGTGAGATGTGAGGAACCCACTTTCTTTTACTTTTTTGACCTTTTTCCACTGCAAAAATGTGTGCAAAGTTAATGTTTAAAAAAAAATCTCTCGCTTTTTTTACTCCCTCTCTTCCCCTCCTTGGTTCCAATGGTAAAAAGGAGGAAAAAAAATAAATGTAAGAGAAGTGGGAGGAAAAACATGAAAAAAAAAATTGAATTAGAAGTTACATGAAAATTTCCATTTAGGATCATTTCAATATTTTAGTTGTGGTTGTGGCAAAAAGGAAGAAATCCTTGAAAATATGTCAAACGAAAAGAAACTGTTCCTTTCTTTGGAAATAGTCTGTGCAAATTATTTTTTTAACCTAGCTCTACTGCCATTGCAGCATTTCCTCCTATGGTTCGTTTTCTAATACTTCGTCCAGTCTAGTTTTCACCGGGGCTTCCACCACTTCCCTTTGGAGAGTATTCCACAATCTAAGTCCTCATCTAACGCACCAGCTGCACCGAAGTTTGTGTTCTATGCATCCACCCTGTGACCAGTCCATTCAGACTATGAGTTTGAAATGCAGCCAGCCACAGAGGTCAGTTCTTTAGCTCCAGGTGTAGAGATTCAAGCCTTTGGGCCTAGAGGTCCCAAGTTGAGTCCCAGTTGTGTTGGTCAAGATGGCAGCCATCACATAGACACACTTATTTCAGTTGTTTAGAGACTATTATTTTGGTTTAGCTTAATTATCGTTAAAAAAATTTGACAACCAAAATAAACCAAAGTTTAAACCAGGGGTCGGCAACCTGTGGCATGCGTGCCAAAGACGGCACGTGAGCTGATTTTTGATGGCAGGCTGCTGCCTGCCGGGGTCCTGGCTCCACTTAGCCCCCCCGCCCACCGATTTCTCCTGCGGGGGCAGGAGGCAGAAGCTTGGTCATGCCGGCAGCCAAGCTTCCCCCTCCCCCGCCTCTTCCCCCAGCATGGTGCTTTCCTGCCCCTCCCCCTCTCACTCCCTGCTGCCGATCAGCCCTGACTGCCCTTGCGAGCAGGAGGGGGAGTGGAGCGGAGCCGAGCCGCAGCATGCTCGCTGCTCCGGGAAGGAAGCAGAGAAGAGGTGGGGACAGGGCCCTGGGGAAAGGGGTGGGGACGGGGCATATCTCCTCCAGCCCCATGCCGTGAGCACCCCCACGAGCCGAGCACCCCAGCCTTCTGCCCTGACCCCTGCACCCCCCCACACACACCCAGCCCTCTGCCCTGACCCCTGCACCCCCTCACACACCTCCAGTCCCCGTTCTGACTCCTGCACCCCCCCTACACCCAGCCCCCCCACAACCTCTGCCCTGACTCTTCCACCCCCCCCAATCCCCACCCCCACCTTGAGCACCAAACGGGAGCACCTGCACCCGTGGTCTGGGGTCCCGGCTGCCGGCCCCCCACAGGCCCTGCTCAGCCC
>NW_020693657.1:0-1664 GCF_002925995.2 Terrapene triunguis
AGTCTACTGAGTTTGCAAGTCCCGCTCCTGCTCCAAATCCACCTAGCATAGTATCCATAATATCTCTTTTAGTTCTGGGATGTGGTGTATCTGGGGGGGACAGTTTGTGTGTCCTCATCCAGGCTTGCAGTATAGGGAGGGAAAAAGGCTTGCACTTTGGTTCTACTCTTGAGACATTTAATCTTGTCCAGTCCATGTCAATTTTTACTTCTACCAGCAGGGGGCTTACTAAAACTTTTACCGGAGCAGTCTGGATTTTAAATAAAGCTGGTTTTGCCATTTTTAACGGGGTGTTTCTTATAAACACATGTTCTTTTTCCCATGTCCAATCACACCCATCAGGAAATAGTATTGTATGTGCGTGGTTTGGGCAGTAGACTATGATTACTGTTACAAGGGTTCCTGATGTCACGAACCCGTCCCATACATAGGGGAGCGAGGGGTAGTCTGAAAGCATCGTAGTATCACCTGCATACCCTTCTGTTCGCACCCCCACCATCCAATGTTTTTCCCGTCCTACGGGGACTGAGATGTTTGCTTGTAGTCCCAGTTCCCCTTCCCCAACATATACATGAGTTTCCCCTAAAGGTGTTATTGTCAGATTAGTTTTCAAATCGACCCATTTTAGGCGTATATCTGGTGGGTGTTTTGGGGTCCATGGTATGTTGTCTCTGTGTGAGTTGTTGTGGATTAGTAATGCGGTGAGGATTGTTTTACCTTGTCCCAGGTATACTGGAGCATGGATAGCTTTGTTAGGGTTTGGCGTGGGTGTGCCCGGGTGAGTGTGTTCTTTGGAAATAGGTAGCATCTTTATCATCGGGATTAGGGCAAATGTTGTGATCCAGACCAAGAACTGCTGCTGCTTTGTGTTCCATTTCACTGGAGTCATCATTTTGTCTGGTTTCCCACTGCCCTTAAAAGAAATACATAAGTAAATAAAATGGAGATAGGATTAGAACCGGCGGTCTCAGCAACCGTGTTTCATGCCCGATAGTTCTGCAGGGATAAAAATACACCGTATCCACGGGTCCTGGTTCGCGAATGCTATCGGGGTGTTGTACCTGGAAATATAGTTGCAACAGAATAAAATTAGTTTATGCAAACAACTTCATTTGTGAAACGTGAACCCACTTTAATTTACCATTTTTGTCTATGCGGTAAATGAGAGGGCTGAGGCGATCAACTATGGAGTATGGACCAGACCATTTTGACTCCAGTGTGTGATCCCTCTTGCCCAACTTCAAATACATTACCTGATCCCCTGGTTCCCACAGTAGGGAATCCCCATTCTTATTCTGATCCATTTTTGTATTCATGAGCTCAATGGCTTGGCTTATCCTATGCTGCAGGGTGGCTTTGTCTTCCTGCAACTGTTTTAACCAGTGCCAGTGCTCATGAGTTGCAAGCGGATTGTTCGTCTCTGTGTCTGCCGCTTGTTCTGGGTTGATGACCAACCTCATTGCCTGTCCGAAGAGGATCTGGTATGGCTGGATCTTAGTTCTCAGCCTGTTACTGCTGCGAATGGCTGCTAATATTAGCGGCAGTTTCTCCGGCCAGTTTTTACCAGTGTTGTCTACAACTTTCCTAAGGGCTTCTTTAATAGTGCGGTTCATCCTTTCTACTTGTCCTGAAGACTGCGGTCTGTATGGGACATGGAGTTTGTG
>NW_020693658.1:0-5776 GCF_002925995.2 Terrapene triunguis
CTAATCACATCAGCCATACCATCAGGGGCTCGTTCACCTGCACATCTACCAATGTGATATATGCCATCATGTGCCAGCAATGCCCCTCTGCCATGTACATTGGCCAAACCGGACAGTCTCTACGCAAAAGAATTAATGGACACAAATCTGACATCAGGAATCATAATACTCAAAAACCAGTGGGAGAACACTTTAACCTTTCTGGCCATTCTATGACAGACCTGCGGGTGGCTATCTTAAAACAGAAAAACTTCAAAAACAGACTCCAACGAGAGACTGCTGAGCTGGAATTGATATGCAAACTAGATACAATCAACAAAGGATTAAATAAAGACTGGGAATGGCTGAGCCATTACAAACATTGAATCTATCTCCCCTTGTAAGTATTTTCACACTTGCTTCTTATCAAACTGTCTGTACTGAGCCATCTTGATTATCACTTCAAAAGTTTTTTTTCTCTTACTTAATTGGCCTCTCAGAGTTGGTAAGACAACTCCCACCTGTTCATGCTCTCTGTATGTGTGTGTATATATATATCTCCTCAATATATGTTTCACTCTATATGCATCCGAAGAAGTGGGTTGTAGCCCACGAAAGCTTATGCTCTAATAAATTTGTTAGTCTCTAAGGTGCCACAAGTACTCCTGTTCTTCAAGTCCATTACTGAGCATCTGTCTTCTCTAAAGCCATCAGACTTCAGCAGAGGCAGCATTTGTGTTTGGGACGCTGCTAGTGTGTGGTACTGCAGACAAATATGTCAGCAAGCTCACCTAGTTTCCAAACATACTCTGATCTTCCCCACTTCTAGTTTGACAGTTATTTCATACTCACTACACAAGCTGCCTAACAATTCACAACTTTACATTGCAGCTGCCCCATCTTCTTGAAACTATCCCCAAGTAAACAGCCCCCTCCCCTCTTACCAGTTTTCACGCAGATAAACTTGTGGGGCTGTTCCCTTCCCATAGAGAGCCAAATCCTGCTGGTGGGTGTTTTTTTTTTGTTTTTTTTTTTTAATGCAAACTCTCATGCTGTTTGTTTCAAGTTTTGTTTATGTGGCTGAATTTCACTTTTAACCTCATTTTGGAACTCTTGTTTGTGCATTGAAACGTGGGAAAATGCAACAAGCCACTTTAACTCATTTCACGTGGGAGTGATTTCTGTTGTTCAGTGGAATTTCTGATGAGGTAAGAGTGATGTGTACAAAACTGAGTACACTGCAGGGCTGGATTCAGGTATAAATACAGCAGGCCCATGCCTGTAGCCCCAGCTCCTGGAGCCATTTTGGTTACATCAAAATAACAGCTTACTCTTCCCCTCCCCCCAACACCCCAAGGGTTTGTCTAAACAGGATGTAACTATAGCTGTTTAAATTCACACCTTAGCTGATATCAGCATCACTTTCCCATGTAGACAAGCCCTAAATGAAAATTTCTAGACCTTGTGCTTGCAGAGAAATCTTGAGACCAGAGTGTAGCAAGTGCAGTGGTGTCTGCCTAAGTCTAAAGAGAGCCTGAAATGATAGATTTTGAGGGTGTAAACTCCTCTGCATCTCAATAGGAGTTAACTCCAAGAGCCCTTTGCCCTGTGAATGCCATTCCAACAGACGTCTGTGGCAGGCTGGGAAGAGCACAGTGGGTCTGCCAAGTATTGCACCCTGCTTCTCTGTAGGCAAGGGGAAGGGGCCCCCGCTACTACTCCTGAGATGGAGGAGGAGCCCTGTTTCATTACCCTGCTGCTTGGGGAGTGGAGGGTGGACCTCACTGTAAATGGAATCAAGGTCACAGTGCAGAGTGGTGAGGGGGAGTCACAAGCTAGTGGCGTATGTTACATTGGCCGTTAACCTGGGGCCAGGGGGAAGCTGGTCACCTACTCATCTGTTGACTCTCCTCTCTCAGTATGTGTAAAAATATATATGTATTTTTGAAACTACCCAGGTAGAGTGTGGCATCCACCTGCAGGCTGCTTCTGCAGCTTGGTGCCCCCTCCTCCTCTATTTCTGTCCAAACATTCACCATCAAAATTAGCCCCTGGGTGGGCACTCACGTAATGTCAGCAGTCTAACTAGTCCATGTGTCTGCCATGACTACAAGAAATCCCCACCCAAACCTCCTAAAAGTAAAATGGGACCATTGTGTGCCACCATTCTTGCCAATGTGGCATTAACCAAGAGGGTTGTGAGCTTGGGTATGCTGGAATTCATGGCAGGCAGGCAGGACACAGATCAACAGCACCAGTCTGCAGCAAACACCAATAGCGGCAGTGTCCAAAGAGCAGGCAGAGTATGCACAATTGTGCACACAGAACTGCCCTAGACTCCAGCCTTTGTTCCCACACAAAATCATTGTTTCAGTCTGAATCTGACCTGTCCCCGCCAATGACCTGTCATAGTACAACGGGGTGTAGCAGGTTCCCCTCCGTGCACACAGACAACTCCTGGCCATGCTGTATTATCACATCTCACCTTTACTCTCCCGCTCCTTGTCTCATCATTATCACTCAAGCTCCATAATCGCCTGTCAGCTCTATCTCCAGTTGAATTGACACATCAGAAGATTCCTTCTCTCCAAATTTACTGACATCATCAGCAATGTGCCTGCCTCCCTGGCCCCCAATTTGGATAAGTACCTTGTCAGTTGCTTGGGTCTCCCAGATATATCAGACTTAAATGTTGTAGTTAGCCAGTTGCTAAGAACTGTCTGGGGAGGTAAGTCAAAAATGAGAGAGCTATTCTGCTACCCCAAGGTCTGGCTTCCCACATGCCTCTTCCTAATAACTAGTTAGGGTCACTTGATAATGGGGCCTCTTTAAGATCAACACACTTTTCTTTTGGGAATGTAGAACAGCGTCTCCTGCTCCCAGTGCCCCGGAAACTCCTCTTGTGAGAAATACCTTTCAGGCTGCAACATTGGAGTACTGTGAAGTTTCTGCCTAGTTAAATGGTGTTTACTGATAAGTGTGATGTTTATTTAGCATCTCTAATACTGAGTAAATAACACACTAGAATCCCACTTGTGCCCACATTTATGGAGGTGCAAGTGGCATGGGAATCACAATCCCCAAGTAAATAAGGGCAGCAAATCAATTCCGTGTTTTTTTCTCTGAATACTGCAAAGGCAGCATGTTCTCTCACTGAGAAAAGGAGTCCCCAAGGGTTTCTGTTGAGCCTCCTGAGCACATTCATTGATTCAAGGCCAGAATGGACCATAGTGATCATCTAGTCTGGCCCCTCTGTATGCCACACTCCAGGATTGAGGGAAGCTTCCTAAAAGTGGGGGGGCCACTGGTTCCTGAACCATGGCCCCACCCCCCATGCTGCCCCTTCTCCCTGAGGCCCCGCCCTCACACCACCTCTTCCCCCCCAAGACCCTGCCCCCTGCTCACTCCTCTCCGGCCCTCCCTACCGTCGCTTGCCCTTATGGCTGGTAAAAGGTGGGGCCCTGGCCCCCTGGCTCCCCCCATTCCAGCGTCCTGACACAGGCCATAGCATTTCCCCTCAAAATAATCCCTAGATTATACTTTTTAGAAAGTAGAGCTACTACTTCAGAATGCCTCTTTCCACACACTCCCAACATGCATAAACTTAATCTTATTTGTACATCAGAAACTGTACTTTCATGATGTTATGATAATGAAAAATGGATTATGGTTTCAGAACAATGTTTAAAAAAGGGAGCTAGAGGAGAAAACTTCTGCTTTTGTCCAGACTCCTTTCTGAAAAGTAAATTCTCTCGAGGAAAATTCTAATCAGGGGAATATGATCTGACAAGTTTTTTTCAGTTCATGGGTGACTTTCTGATGAGTGCCTGGTGGGAATAAACAGATACCTAGATAGGAATGCCTATTTTCATGACTTAACAAATGAAAGTATTTCTTATATTGCAATCACCACCAGAATGGCAGTGTGATCTATTAGGCAGATCACAGGACTAGGAGTGAGTGAGAATTCCTGGGTTCTTTGTCGTGTAATCTGTCTCAATTTCCCCATCTGTAATGGGATAAGAGTAATACTAACCTGCCTCTCAGGGGAACTATATGGTTTCATCAAACTGTATTGAGTCAGCATACTGCAAGTCACTCAAACTGTTTGGATTTGCAAAGCTACCTGCAGTGTGAATGTGCAATGCTTTAATCACTTGTCATTCAACACAAAAACAGACATGTTTTTCTAGTTAAAAGGAATCCTCTGCTTGAGTTAAAAAAAATGCCAGTGATGAAGAATCCACCAATACCCTTCATAAATTGTTCCAATGGCTAATTACAATGGTTAACATTGGTTAGGCCCAACCAAAAAGAGGTCACGACTTAAGTGTATGATAAACCTGAAATAAGCTTGTTTGATACTTGAAAGTGCAGGCACAGTGCTGCATTGAAATGTTTGCTGACCTCTAGCTAGTCCAAATAAATTTAATGCACAACCTTTAATTTTTTGATACCAAATATTTGCTGGAACCAAACACTGTTTTCATTAAGCACCACAGACTTTAAAAAAGGGCATATTTTTAGTATGTTCAGCTCTGAGACAAATATTTTGCATAGTTCTAATCATCCTTCTTTGAATTCCTTCTCATTTAATGAACATCTTTTAATAAAATACAGACTACAAAATTACACTGTACTGTATTCTGGATCCTTGTCTTTATCACTTCTCCTTAATATACAATTCCAAGGTGAGTAGGGAATTGAATGGGTAAACTGTGAATACTGTATAGAGTTGCCAGAGTATTTCCTTCTTTTTTCCTATGCAAGACTTGAGAGTTCAAAAATGCTGGAGACTGCTCTTCTTGCTCTACATTAGCAGAATTTTAATTATATTTATTTCTACCACTCATTGACTGATATGCAATCTTTTATCTTCACTCCTACCTCTAGTGTTAGTTGCAGTTTTTACAAGTAGATTAGATTTAATTTCAGAAAGTTTGAATTGCTTTGAACTCTGTAAGCCTAAAGCTAAACTATCACTTTTTTTGAAGATTTCCCCATCATGCTATTAAATGTTCTTGTGTTGAGAAGAGATTAAAGAGCTCCCTTACTGAAACTCACTAACAGGCTGCAATTGTTGAGTAACAACACAGTTGATAACAAGAGGAGCCTTCTGCAAAAGGGATGGATTGACTCAAGTTTGCAGCTCAGGAATTTGCAACATTTTAAATAAATTAGTTCCGTGCATAGCTAAATTTCAAATCAGTAGTATTGCCTAGATAGTATCAGAGGGGTAGCCGTGTTAGTCTGAATCTGTAAAAAGCAACAGAGGGTCCTGTGGCACCTTTAAGACTAACAGAAGTATTGGGAGCATAAGCTTTCGTGGGTAAGAACCTCACTTCTTCAGATGCAAGTAATGGAAATCTCCAGAGGCAGGTATAAATCAGTGTGGAGATAAGGAGGTTAGTTCAATCAGGGAGGGTGAGGTGCTCTGCTAGCAGTAGAGGTGTGAACACCAAGGGAGGAGAAGCTGCTTCTGTAGTTGGATAGCCATTCACAGTCTTCGTTTAATCCTGATCTGATGGTGTCAAATTTGCAAATGAACTGGAGCTCAGCAGTTTCTCTTTGGAGTCTGGTTCTGAAGTTTTTTTGCTGTAAGATGGCTACCCTAACATCTGCTATTGTGTGGCCAGGGAGGTTAAAGTGTTCTCCTACAGGTTTTTGTATATTGCCATTCCTGATATCTGACTTGTGTCCATTTATCCTCTTGCGTAGTGACTGTCCAGTTTGGCCAATGTACATAGCAGAGGGGCATTGCTGGCACATGATGGCATATATAACATTGGTGGACGTG
>NW_020693659.1:0-1295 GCF_002925995.2 Terrapene triunguis
GAGGTCTCTGTGGGTTTGAGCTCCTTAGGACCTAGCCTTTAAAATGCCCCGTGCCGTTGACCTCTCCCTGTCAGAAGGGTGCAGGTCTCCCCTTTCTAACTCCTCTTGGGCCGTTGGCACTCGCTGGGCAACGAGACCACCCACTTCTGAGGGAACGGAGGTCTCTCCTTTACAGCGCTTTTCGCTCTGGCCCATTGGAACGCCCCTGGCTTAAGGACCGCCCTGTAAGGAGGGTTTCCGTCTCCTTTGCCATGCAAATTAAGCCACAGGTCACTCTGACACGCCCGGCAAAATGACCGCCCTGTAACCAGGGTGTAAGGTCTTATACCTCTCACGCTTAAGCTAGGGGAGCCTTTCTGTGCCTGTAGCTGAGCGACTCCCCCCGACCCTCCACCCCTTGAGAAGGGTTGAACTTCTGTTTCTCTTAGTCACAGTAAATTCCCACAGAATGATTTCGACTTGGCTTTTTTGAGATTTGAAGTGAAATCTTACTTGGGACCTATCCCGGTCAGATGGAACATGGTGTGGCGAAGGGGCGGCTGTAAGGGGATGGCGGAGGCCGTGGAAAATTCGCCCCTTTTCTCAAAAAAGACAAGAAATGGCCCAAGCAAGCAAATGGCACAAAGTCTGGAAATGAACAGGTGAGGTGGGGGGCTCCTTTCAGACCCTCACTTCCGTCTAATCCTTCCTCGAGTCCTTTTGCCCTGCCCAATTTACACCGCTCAACCAACCACAACTTTCACCCTTTGGTTTCTTGTGCACAATAAAGAACACTGTCGGACTGATGAGTGTCAACTCTAGGGATTCGGACAGCTCCGTTAGTTGTGTCCGAATTCCAGGCCTTGTGTCTCTATGGTGATAGAGAGAGGAGATTCCTCGGGCTACGTTCGAAGAGATTCATGTGGCGGTCCTTTCTGAAATGTGTGGATGTTGAGATGTTGTAGGTAGATGTGGTGGTATTCAGAGCCGGCACGTGGGTGCACCTAACCCTACTAACAGGACCGCGTCACAAGTAAGAGGGGTCTTTTCTGGTAAAGGTAGGGGGCACAAAGTTGTCATTTTCTTGGTGGGGTAGGAGGTAAGTCGGGAAGGGTGTCGCTGAGGGATGGAGGATTGATTGGAAAGGGGACACTCAGCAGGATCCCTCCCTTACCTGTTCATTTCCAGATCTTTTCACATTGGGGACTCCCCCCCGCCCCCACTTGTGTAAAGGAGGAGTATTTTACTAAAGAAAGGGTGACTGCCCTGTAATCAGGGTTCAGGTCGCTTTCCCTTTTCTCCTCTCTGCATTGGCC
>NW_020693660.1:0-7452 GCF_002925995.2 Terrapene triunguis
GGGGAGGCTCAGGCTGTGGTGCTGGGGCAGGCGGAGGGAGGGGTTCAGGCTGGGGCCTGGCTGGAGCTGCTCCCCGTCCCCGGAGCCCTGATTCCCCTCCCGCCCTCCGCGCCCCCAATCCCAGCCCCCCCCCCCGAGCCTTCTACCGGTGGGGCTCGGGGGGGCGGGGTTTTGTGGGCCGCTCCCGCCCGGTGTTTACAGCCCAGGCGCGCGCTCCGCGCCGCCGCCGCGCGAATTGAGGGGCATGTAGGCGGCGGCGGCAGCCGGGCTGGCGCGTGCTTCATTGAGGCGTTTCCCAGGTGACGGGAGCAGCGTCGCGCGCAGGCGCAGAGCTTCTGGCCGTGCGGCTGCTTATGTGAGCAGCGCGCGCTCTGCCTTGGCCGCTACGTGCTGCAGCAGTCCCAGAGACAGACTTGCCCGGCCGGGTTCGGAGGGGGCGGGGCACAGCCTGACTCCTCGCCCCTCCCCCCCCGCGTGTGTCTCGCAAATTCCAGTCCGGGCAGGCAAGGGTGGGCTCTCTTCTCCCCTCCCCCGCCTGCCGGTGTGAGGCCGCAGAGCGGCCGCCCCCTAGGAGCGCATGCGCGGTACAGGGCAGCGGCTGCGCCTGACGGTGTGTTTCCGGGTCGCAGGGACCTTTTCCGGGGCTCGGCAGCGAGTCCGGGAAGCTGCCGCTGCCGGGTAATAGCGGTTCTGGGGCTCGGGCGGGGCGGGGCCGCGCGGGGCGGGTGGCGAGCGTCGCCCAGCCGCGGGGCGAGGAGACCGCGGCTGCCTGGCCAGGGAGCCCCGCGCTGTCAGGCGGCGGGACCGGGAGCCCCACCCGCTCCGCACTCAGGGGCAGCGCCCGGGTCCTGCGGTGGGGAGCGGTCCCGGCCCCGGGGCTCCTCCCAGGGGCCGAGGCTGGAGCTGCTCCTGGTCACCAGTGCGGCTAGATGTTGTCAGGGTTGTTTTTAGTAAAAGTCAGGAACAGGTCGGGGGTTGGGTGGGTGAGTGAGTGTTTATTGCCCTGATCTGCCCCGATCTGCCCCGACTGTTACTAACACTAACAGTGACACAAGGGGGCTGGGCCCAAGCCCTGGGGAGGAGGAAGGGGTCCAGCACCCGCGGCCACTGCTCCAGGGTTCCCCTTCGGCGCCCCCAGCAGCTGGGGGGGCGCTGCTGACTGACTGACAGCTCCAGCCCCACTACCCTGGGGCTGAAGCGGAAAATGTCATGGAGGTCATCTTAGTCTTAATCATCAACTCTGCGGCCTCTGTTCCTGCGGTGTGGTCACTGGGCAGCTACTGAAACGTGTAACAACACGGGGGTGAGGACAGCTCCAAAGTGCCTATGTCACTGTTCAGGATCAGGCTTAGGCTACTTGAATCGCGTCGGGATTTTTGAAAATTTTACCCAGACTCATTTTTGATTTGGTAGCGGCAGACACATCTTAATTTAAAACAAGGACCAAACCCAAACATACGAGAGTGAGACACCATGGCGCAGTAGGTCACAAGCAGAAAGCAGAGAAACACCATGAGACAATGACAGCGCTTAGCATTGGCTCACTTTACATCAAATTGGTTTGTGAAATTGCATTGTGAGGGTGAATGTCATTCTGTCATCTTTTTTCCCCTTTCAGGTGTTAACTGTTCATCTGTGTACCTGATGCTGAAATTTGTTCTTCTTTAAATTGAGGAGACCATTGTTATGATTCTCCGTGACTAAGTACCATTCCCCCCATCGTTACGTTACGTTATATGCCAAGCTGATACAATGATGAATTCTCAAAGTTTCTCATTACCAACAATGGTGCCCAGT
Source organism: Terrapene triunguis (assembly GCF_002925995.2). NCBI lineage: Eukaryota > Metazoa > Chordata > Testudines > Emydidae > Terrapene > Terrapene triunguis. The sequence goes on from NW_020693660.1 coordinate 1,798, forward strand.
AGCTCTGTTATTAATAGCTCCGTGACTAGTAACTTATCAACGAACAATCCACCCAGCAAATCAGTTCTCATTAGCAAACCGTTTAAATGCTCTGAATGTGGCAGGTCTTTTGCCCAGCTGACGGAGCTGGAGCTTCATGAGATGTCTCACGCTGCGGAGCGACCGTATCGCTGCGAGCTCTGTGGAAAGACCTTTGCGCAGACATCAGCTCTGGTGAAGCACCAGCGTGTTCACACAGGAGAGAAGCCTTACAAGTGTCCCATGTGTGGGAAGACTTTTGCCCTGTCCTCTGGCCTGGTACTACACAAACGCATTCACACTGGCGAGCGGCCCCACACCTGCCCGCTCTGCGGCAAGAAATTCATCTCCTCCTCCCACCTGGCCCTGCATCTGCGCTCGCACACGGGCGAGAGGAAGTACAAGTGCAATGTGTGTGGGAAGCTCTTCCTACAGTCCTCGCACCTTGTGAGGCACAAAGCAATCCACACGGGGGAAAAGCCCTTCAAATGTGAGGACTGTGGGAAGAACTTTGGGCGTGCCTCACACCTGAAGACTCACAGACGTGTTCACACAGGGGAGAGGCCTTTCAAATGCACCCAGTGCGAGAAGGCCTTCACACAGAAGGCAGGACTGATCCTGCACATCCGCCTTCACACTGGTGAGAGGCCCTACAAATGTGACAAGTGTGGGAAAAACTTCCGTTCCTCCGCTCACCTCATGTCGCATCAGCTCCTTGAGTCTGGGGAGAGGAATTTCAAATGTACCACATGCAGTAAGGCCTTTAAGCAGGCCTCATCTCTCAAACAGCACTTAAAAACACACGAAGCCCGCGAGCCTCACCGCTGTTCTGTTTGTAGCCGAACTTTTTCTAGGTCCTCTTATCTCCAGCTTCATATGAGAACGCACAGTGGGGAGAGGCCCTATCATTGCATGGTTTGCAACCGGACTTATGCCAAAATGTCTACATTTGAGAAACATTGTAAAAAGCATCAGCAGGATGAAGAGAGGTGTGACATCAGGCCCAGAGCAATGACTACAAGGGCAAAAGCACTGGCTGAAAAGAAAAGGCAGGAGCAGAAACAGCAGCACCAAGATGACCGCCCAGAACAACATCAGCCGCCTGACAGAGAGCAGCAACAAGATGGAGAGCAGTAATAATCACTAAAACCAAAATTGGGTGTGGTTCCCCATGCCCCCACCCCAAATGGGGGAGAGAGTGGCTGAGTTAATTTCTATCAAATAAAAACCCCGTGTCACACCAGTGTTGTTCAAGAAAACATTCTGAAGTGGAATTCTGCATCCTAAAGGTGCAATGCAAACACTTTTCTTTGTCATACCATCATCTCTCCAATAAGTCTCCCAATGCTCCATACAATCAGTGTTGTGTTCAAAATGTTACATGGTTACAATAGAGTTTCACAAAGTTCATCCTTAGCTATTTTGTTTTAGATAGGTAGGATGCCTCTTCTAAGCTAGAATCGTAAGGGTTACCATTCACCCAAAATGTTCAATTTTATAGGGATTGTTTAAAAAAAAAAAAAAAGTGGGATGAGTCTTTGAATGCAAGAAGTAAATTGAGATCCCTTGGGTGAAGATTAAAGTAAGTGACATTCCTGCACAAAATGGAGTCCCAACTTTTTGCTTACACTGGTACCAGAAATTGGGTAGGGAAAGATTAATGGAATTTTAACCTGTGAAGTGCAATTTGTTTCTAAAGCACTGTAAATATCTAGAAAATAGTGTCTGAGACTTTTTTTTCTTACTTTCCCAAGGAAAAGGAAAGTTCTGCTCAGCATCCAAGCACTGCTTGGTGTCTTGAGTGAGATATGTTTGAAGAGTGGCAGGTCTTACTGTGTGGTGTTGAAGATCAGCTTTTTTTTCATCATTTTCAGAAAATAAATAAGGCAAGTGGGGAGAATCTGTAATTCAGGTTAATTTGAACAACTTTGAACTTCCAAAACATCATTTTGTATCAAAGCTGAAAGAGTTTTTTATATATATATATATATATATATATATATATTAAATTAAGCTTTTCAGAATAGAAAATTTGTTGGTGGAGAGAGATTCTAATTTCTGTCCTTGTTTGGCCAAATCAAGTGTACTATTAAAGTATTGTTGTCTTTGGTTAGTGAACCCATTGCATTGGGAAAACTTGGAAATACCATAATGACCACAGTCAAATCAAGTTATTTCATGTTAAATGTGGCCGAGAGATCATCTTTAACAGAATTGAGATAATATTCTACAGATTCTGAGGAGCGTTAAACATATTTTTAAAGTAAACAAAAAACAACAGGAAAAAATGTGGTGCCTTTATCAAAGCATAGCTCTTCTTAAATCAGAGCTTCATCCTGTTCTTGTAAGCTTTAAATCATTTTAGCAACACTATTATAGAGCCTACTTTAAATGCTTACTTATCACTTATTACACAAAAAGTCACTTATGCCAGGGAAAAAAGGAAGAAATCATTTCCGTACTTTGAGCATGTTTAAATGCACGTTCCTTATTTTCTATATTGAGTGCATTGACTTTTTCAGACTATATTTTCATGCCATTGTGTGGAAACACATATTTTGCACTTTAAGGATATATTTAGAAAGGCATGTGTCTTTGGTACTCTGTTGCATACTCACAACTCCATGTTTTTAGGCCAAAAATGTATTGTTGCAGTTGGAATGAGAACTTATGCATTGTAAATATATCAAAGAATTGAGTCAGAAATTACGCTGTGGGGGAATTGAATTCAATTTAATAGCATATTCACAGTTAACAAAACTGATGAAGGAATCCTTTGACTTGTCTTCAGAATTTACTGTACAGTGGATGAACTGAGGTACAAAAAAAGTCTTTCACGGACCTGATATTTTTATATAGCTGAATTGTACACTTGCAGTATTCAAACAGACAAATAGAACTTCTGATATAAGTCAGAGTTTATTGTCATGGTAACTTATAATGCAAACTTTTGCTACAGACTTTAGATTCATTCTGTTGTGAACTGTAATGTTCTTTGAGAGGGACCAGACTCACTGGGATATATCTGCAGTCGTGTTATGCAGCAGTGCCATACAAGTAGAGTTTATCTTTTTGTACTTCAATATGCCTATTAAAATAACCACTATAAATGGCTGTCTACTTTTCCATCCTAACACTTCTGATTTTAATCCTTTTACCCTAAACTATTTGCTACCGAAAGTAAAATGGAAATCACTAGTAGTTTAGCTTCCTTTAAAACGTTTAAATTGTTTTAGCTAGCTATATAATGTTTCTCTGCTAGTTGTGGTATTCCCCTTACAAAATGTAGAAGTCATTGGCATGCTATGTTCTTACTTGCACCGTAGTGTACTTCCACTCAGAATTCAAAGATGATGACAAAAGAAACTTTTTAAGGGCTATCTTATTCCCTCCATGTTGCTCCTTTTGTGCTTATTTATTTCCATTTTACACACCCCCACCCCTTTTCTTTTTTAATCTTCACCTTTTGCTTTTTCAGTTTCCTGCTCTGTCAGCTGTCTTCTCCCAGTGACCGGAAGCCCAGGATGCAGGATCGACCCAGAAATTGTAAATTAAAAAAAACAAGTTCCAGGAGTATTTCAGAGTGGAAAAATGAAAGTATGCTCTATTATGCCCTGAATGTTACACTAATGTAAGTAAGGCTGGGCAAATCCTGTAGATTGAAATATAACTCTTAGGAGAGAGCAAGTTCAAAAATGTGATTCACGGAAATAATGCCAATCCCTGTATTTTTCAGCCTAATGCACAGAGAGGAAGCAGAAAAAATTGTTTTAGTGTCTCCTCCCCCCAAAAATGAAAGTAACTTTCCATACTGAAGTAACTTATAGTACCTGATTCTAATTAATTGTGAATTTCAAGATCTGTCCAATGGTGCAATGATTTGGGTTTTTTAGAAGGGGAATGTTTTCCCTTTTGGAACTGGGAAAGCTTTTTTGGTGAAGTGTCCCCTTCCCCATGGAATGGATTCACCTCCTTCCTGCTTTCTCAAAAAGAACAGGAGTACTTGTGGCACCTTAGAGACTAACAAATTTATTAGAGCATAAGCTTTCGTGGGCTACAGCCCACTTCTTCGGATGCTTTCTGTAATCATTTGTGTGTTTAGAAGAGACTGGGTCAGCCCTGACACATGGCCCTTATCTTAGCTGTTCGTTGAGAAAATAGTAATGGGGTTATTTACAATAGAGCAGTTTCCCACCAAAGTAGGATTCAGATGTCCAAAGTGTCACATGCTTGGTCAGTCTCATTCATCACAATGCTCCTCTAATTCACTCATCAGGCACTAAAAAAATTGTGGTTTGTTTCTCATTGTAAAGGAACATGGCAAAATAATTTTTTTAAAGCCCTTGTTTTCCTTAAAACATTCTAGTAACATGCGTGAGATTGGAATGGTTTACAGACTGAAAGCCCAGTGACATACATCTCTAGCAGACTCAGTGGCTCTTTACAGTGGGGGACTTTGTGCTGCTGGAATGAACACTTCAATTGGAGCAAACAGCAAATACCAGCCTAGGAGAATGAGTGACCAATAAGTGTATGGATTTAATCCTTCCCAAATTCATTTTGTTGCTGTCAACATACAAATTCATAGCTTTCCTTTGGCTCTCTCCTGAGTGCACAGACCATTAATGGTGAACAAAACAATGCATTTTTGTAAGTATACTGTTATCAGGATACCAACACAAGACACTGCTTGAAAAAAAGGATTGATGTGCATAAATAAGAAATGGTCTATGAATGCTGATAATTTCATGTCTAGGCTGCTTTAGTAAAATGGGAGGGTTCTTATTCCTAAAAATACTTGGTCTGTCTTTGAGGAGTGGGGGGAAGAACTAAGATGTACAGCGACAATTCAGATAGTAAAATCACAGTGCAGAAAGCAATGGAAACATTTCAAAAGACAGAACTAACTGAAGAGAATTACAAAATAGTATCCATGAACCAAACTGCTCCTATGTTAGTGTTTCTTTTTCAATCTCTGCAATTTGTATGGAAAGTCCTTTTTATACCACTCACAATCCACATAATCTTGCTGTAATTTTGTCCAAGTATTTCTCCTTTCCAATTAATTTATGATTTTGTTGATAGGTAATGCTCCTCTTGGCAGGGTAAGGACTGTAACATCTGAGGCTTTAGTCCTCAGATACCTTCCTCTCTGCAACAAGTTGTGTCTAATTTGCATATCTGGGCTTAAAATTGGGAAACCTTAAATTCTTAAACAACAAGGAGTCTGGTGGCATCTTAAAGACTAACAGATTTATTTGGGCATAAGTTTTTGTGAGTAAAAACCTCACTTCTTCGGATGCATAGAGTGAAAGTTACAGATGCAGGCATTATATACTGACACATGGAGAGCAGGGAGTTACTTCGCAAGTGGAGAACCAGTGTTGACAGGGCCAATTCAATCAGGGTGGATGTAGTCCACTCCCAATAATAGATGAGGAGAGGTGTCAATTCCAGGAGAGGAAAAGCTGCTTCTGTAATGAGCCAGCCACTCCCAGTCCCTATTCAAGCCCAGATTAATGGTGTTGAATTTGCAAATGAATTTTAGTTCTGCTATTTCTCTTTGAAGTCTGTTTCTGAAGTTTTTTTGTTCAATGATAGTGACTTTTAAATCTGTAATAGAATGACCAGGGAGAT
>NW_020693661.1:0-4914 GCF_002925995.2 Terrapene triunguis
GACAGTGACAAGAGATGCTCCATTTAATGAATACAAGAGACAAGCCAAGAAGCGCCGAGTAGACACTGAATAGGACTAAACTATGTACAGAATAGTTTTTTGCCTTTTGTTTCATAATAAATTTTATTTATATAACCCTTTTGCTGATTTTTAAAGTGTTACATAAACAGGACAGGTGAAATATTATCATGTAAAGCAACCATAAACACATGAAAAGACCTAGGTTTACAATTTATGATTAAAACTCTACTATCTACACAATATACATAGACATAAAATGTAAAAACTTAAATATCTTAGAAACAGTAGCCAATCAGTTGTTTTAATTGTCATATTTGAATTCAACACATCAAAATACATAATAAATAGCACATTTTATCTCTGAAGCAGACTTCTCAAAAATTGTAGACCAGTGTAATCTATGAATTTATGAACTACTAGTTCTCTCAGCTGCCTGGACTAGGCCTCCATAGAAAAGCATCCCAGTTCTCCCTCTGCACAACCCCTCCCCCCCCATTGGCATACTGGAAGGCACTACATTTTCCTGGTCTGGACATAAGAGAAGTAAAATGTGTTGGGGGAGAAGAAATGGGGAATCCTGTTTGCTGGAGGAGTCCTAAGTCAGAAATCAGGAAATGGTATCTGAGAGGGATTGGAGGTAAATATAGGAACATGTTGGGGTTGGAGTCTTGCCAACTACCACCACATGTCAAACCTTCCATTACCGAGCAATCACATAGAGAAGCTAGCCAAAGGCCAACTTCAAACTAAACTAATATCCTAGACCCAGCACAATCTGAATTCAGTCTCGGTCACTGTCACTGATGAATGAGCTCTTGCTGTCAATATATAGAGAGAAGACATCCATTCTCATCCTTCTGGACCTCTCTGTAGCATTTGACACCACCATCTATAAGATACTGCTGACTCATCTGAGAGAGATAGCAGGAGTTCAGGGTAATGAGCTAAAATGGTTTGAATTGTTCCTATAGGGATGCATCCAATGAGTAGTGATTGAAAACTGGACCTCCACTTCTAGATTCCTCACTTGTGGAGTCTCACAATGATAAATTCTCTCTGAGGTCCTATTCAACATATGCATGCAGCCACAGGTTTGACTAGGTGGACTGGTCAAACAACATGGACTGAAGTCACAGCAGTACCTGCCAGCTGTCCCTATTCTTCACCACATAAGACCATACCTTTAACTCCAACATGGCCCATTGCTTGGATGAAATCAGCTGAGGGATGGCAGAAGCTGAACCGGAGCAAGAGAGAGGCTGCTGGTGGGCAAATGAAAGCATTTTGAAAAGTTTGCAGCCATGGCGCAGTCTCCGTTGGTTGAAGGTAAACACCCACAATTGGTCAGTTCAGTTCATCATTTAGGAGTTCCTCACTGACACGAGGCTCTCACATAGTGAACTGGTAATACTTTCTATAATTTCTGATTGGCTAAGGCTAGGTCTACACTACGGGGGGGGGGGGGAAAGAGGTCGACCTAAGATACGCAACTTCAGCTACGTGAATAGCGTAGCTGAAGTTGCGTATTTTAGGTCGACTTACCTGGCTGTGAGGACGCGGTGAGTCGACCGCTGCCGCGCCACAGTCGACTCCGCTTCCGCCTCTTGCCGCGGTGGATTTCCGGAGTCGACGGCAGAGCCATCAGGGATCGATTTTATCACGTCTTCACTGGACGCGATAAGTCGATCCCCAATAGATCGATTGCTACCTGCCGATCCGGCGGGTAGTGAAGACGTGCCCTAAGAGACTGTATCCAATCCTGGTGAATGATGAGTTGGTCTCAATTATTCACACCTTTGTCACCTCTTGGCTGGACTACATCAGTGTGATATACTTGGGCATGAAGCCTTCAGTGCTTTGGAAAGTGCTACAGAATGTTGCAGCACATCTCATCAGCAACACAATCTGCCACGAACACATAAAACATTTCCTCTGCTTTCTATATCAGTTTCCCATATATCATTGAATCAAAGTTCAAGGTCTCAATCCTTATCTTCAAAGCGCTCGATGTGCTGGACCCAGAATATCTAAAAGATCACCTAAAGCTCCAGGATGAAGACTGCTCAACAACTTCACTCTTCTGGCACAATGGAAGTCTCTATAATAAGGGTAATGCTTGTCTGTGCAGGAGATGGGTTTGGCGCAATGCTGGAATGAAGTCCCCACAGCAATTAACCCTGCTCTAGGGGTAAAGTGCATTTCTTTGACCTTGCCTTACCTAACAAACATACAGCAGTGTGTGCGTGCACACATACAGTATATAAAAAATAATTCCAAAACAAAACATTCTGCTGCACACACTTCTCACCCTTGGGAGAGGATGGGAGAACAAACACATGACAGAGGTTAATCAAATCACTTAATGCACTACTGGAAGACACTCAGCTACTACAGTGATGAGCACTAGGAAGCAGGAGAAGCACTAGACTAGACTAGAGGGAGTAGGGCATAGATGTGTTTAAAGGTTAAGATTTAATGTAAGGCTCCACAAATATTTAAAAGCAGTTCTGCCCCTGAATCACTGGCTTTTCTGTTGAACTGCTAACAAGTGTACCAAGTATAGAGGCAGATTTTTGTGATACATGACCTCCAAAAGCCCAGTTCTTCCTGTGCAGGATTCAAATAACTCCCATTGACTTAAATGGGAGCAACTTACTTCTTTCTTCATGAGAATACAGCCTTAAATCATTTCACATAGATAATCAAGCAGTGACAACTTTTATGACTTGCAACCTGGATTCAAACTAGCAACATACACATGAAAGGCTGGATGTCATTTAACCAATCCTGGGACAGCCAGTTCCCTGGCAGGTGGGTGAATTTTGTTTTCTTAATGAAAATGTGAAACTCTCTCGCGTTTTATCTTTCCTTTCTTCTTTCTTTCAATATTTTAGAGGTAAATTCCCACTGAGATAAAACATCTTATTTCCAAGGGTGTTCCAGAACACAAGACAGATGCAGAATGCACAACACATTGATATCACAACTTCAGAAAACAATAATATTTAAAACATTCACACACAGTTTTCAGCTCTATACTACAGTAGACTGAATCTTTTGAACAGGCATTCCAAATACCACAGTGATGGGCATGCTATAAAGCCCAGAATAGAATAGTTAGTTACCTATATATCTGAAAATGGCAGAGAGCATGAAACTGATGCAGGTCTGTAAGTAAATGACAAGGAACCACATTGAATTTGGGCTTAAAAAAATGTAAAGCCACTGATACTATCAAATCTAAGTTTATTATTTTTAATTAGGTGAATTTGCTGGAGTAAAGTTTATAGAAATATAAAGAGAGGATTATTTTAGCTAGAAAGTGGAAAATCCTATTATACTGTCAAGTCTGTCCCCCTTCAAAGGAAGGATACATTCCTCTGACAGAGGAGATATCTGATATTAAACTAATGACTTGATCTTAGCCAAAAGGCAGAGAGGAAATATACATTTGCATTAAACTTTGCCTGTTGGAGCAATTTCTATCCAGCTACAAGAGAACAAAACAGAGTTTTCAACTGCATGTACTTTTTGGTGCAAGTTGTTTTTCTTTTTATTATTATTAATGAACACATTCCCAATGTTATCTGGCCAGACTTTTTTCACCCTGCATCCTTGCACATTCTCTCCTTGGAACTCCACCCAAAAGGATTTTGACTATAAAAACGTGTTTGTAAAATCTCATCATTGAGCTGATACTGCCTCCATGTAGCTGGGAACCTACATAAAGCAATTTGGATGACTGCACAAAGATATATGTACTCATAGACCTTATCCAGTTGCTTTTTTATTATGTGAATATCCAAATACATTTTCACCATGCAGCCTTTCAGAGCATTAAGTGGGTGTGGGTATGATTTGCTCTTTCTCTTCCCTTGTTCCTCCAGACCTCTGATTCTCTCTTCCTGCTCTCTGAAACCCAATTTCTCCTCCTTTCTCTGAAAGTCTTCCATCATTTCTCCCTAAATATTTGCCCCTCCATGGTGCCCCTGCTCACCTTTGTCTCTTCTAATAGATTTTTGTACCTAAGGTGTCTTAGAAACTGAAACCCATAACAACCCCCTTCACTCTGACCTCCCATGACACCACTTATAAAGCTGTCTCCAACTCAAGGTCCTCCATCCTCCCTCTTCCCCTCTGCCTCTCATAGAAACCCCTTCCCATCTATCCTGCTTCACCATCTTCACCCTTCTTCTCTCTCCTGCTCTCCTACATCCCCACCGCCCACTTCCTTTCTCTGTCTCTGCAAGGTTCCCAGATCCCCCTATACCTCTCCAAAATAGGTCTATCCTTATCTCTTCCCTGCTCCTACCTTCTCTGTCTGAAAGGTTCTCCCACCTGTGCTCCACCCAGGTTTTTCCCCCCTCCAAGGTACTTGCTCTCCTCCTTCACCAAACTATACTCCCAACTCCCAAACTCACCCTGGACTTGTAGCAGTGTTCAATAAAAAAGCATGACATTGGAATAAAAATCCAAATGAGATTTTATAAAATAACATGTATGTTGGCGGGCAGTTATTTGCTTCTGGTGGTTGAGCTATCACAATTTCCAGCTTTTCTGCACAACCACAAAGCTAAACATTTTTTCCAGTTGAGATTTTTCAGATAACACTGCTCTACAGCCAAAATGCTTCTGAAATAAATGTAGTCAAACTTTACTAATTCTGGGTCAATGAAAACGAAAATGATGCTTAAAATTGTTGATTGGCTCTAGTTTTCAAGATATGCTATTGGGTCAGTATATATGACCCCTGACTTGGGAATGGCGGAGGATAAGTGAGTTATAAAGGGAAGGGATCTCAATTTAAACCAGAAATGACTAAAATACATCTTTGACTGGATCTATGAATAAATCTATGACTGGGTTTGGACAGTACTTGCTTTTTAGGCAAAA
>NW_020693662.1:0-4975 GCF_002925995.2 Terrapene triunguis
CCGCAGCTCAGTGGACCCTTAGCAGAGGTGGCGGCTGAAATGCCTAAGGAACACATGAACAGTTATGAACTTTTTAAAAACAAGGCCAGAATCAGAATGGGGCTAACACCTGAGCATGCCCGTCGGCGGTTCAGAGCCCTAAGGTGGAAACCCGATGTGTCATTTACCCGACATGCCTACCACATTGGGAAAAATTGGGATGCCTGGATATCAGGAGCAAATGTTAAATCTACGGAAGAGTTGCCCTTCCTATTGCAAATGGAGCAGTTTTTAGAGGGTGTTCCTGAGGAAATAGAAAGGTACATCCTAGATGGGAAGCCCAAGACTGTAACCGAGGCGGGGGAGATTGGAGTCAAATGGGTGGAGGTGACAGAAAAGAAAAAAGCTAGTAGCAGTTGGAGCGAATATCAGAAGGGGCAAGCCGAAACAAAACCTTACCACCGGGGACAACCCAAGGCCCCACCCACATCCCAAGGGAAACCCCAGACGCCTTCTCACCCCACCACACCAGTCTCCATCAACCAACATCGCCCCGGTGATACCTTAGCAGGGCGATGTTTTAAATGTAATGAACTGGGGCATATAAAGGCTCACTGCCCCAAGAACCCTAACCGATTACAGTTCATTACACCCCAATCACACCAAAGATCCCCAGACCCAGATGCCTCTCTCATACCCTCGGAGCGAAGGGAAACCTTGAGAGTGGGCGGAAAGAAGGTTATCGCTTGGAGGGACACTGGGGCACAAGTGTCAACTATCCACCAATCCCTAGTGGACCCCAAACTCATCAACCCGGAGGCTACAGTGACAATTCAACCCTTCGTGTCACAGTCTGTAACCTTGCCTACAGCCCAGTTGCATGTCCAGTACAAGGGCTGGGCAGGAATGTGGACTTTTGCAGTCTATGACAATTATCCCATCCCCATGCTGCTGGGGGAAGACTTGGCCAACCATGTGAAGCTAGCCAAGAGGGTGGGAATAGTCACCCGCAGCCAGGCTAAGCAAGCTTCCACCCCCATCCCTGTTCCTGAGCCGTCCACCAGGGCCCCGTCTGTGTTACCGGAGACCCAAACACAGGTGGTGGAACCGGATCCCCTGCCAACGACTGCAACAGCCGTAGTGGATCCAATCCCAGAGACCCAGCCAAAGCCAGTCCCGGAACCGGAACTGGCAACGCAACCAGCACCAGAACCATTGCCGGCACGGAGTCCAGCGCTTGCAAACCCGTCTACAACTCCAATGCCAGAGGGCACCAGCGAGCCTGAACTGGCGGAAGCAGCAGATAACCCTACCCAAGAGGCTCAGCCAGAGCCTGAGATACCACATAGTGCACCAGCGGACAGCGGTTCACGGTCAGTGGAAACAGCCCCAGCACCTGCATCGCTTCCAGAGGGACCAAGCCCCAGTCCACAGTCCAAGGAGGAACTGATGTCTCCAGCATCAAGGGAACAGTTCCAGGCCGAGCAGGAAGCAGATGACAGCCTTCAGAAAGCTTGGGCGGCGGCACGGAGCACCCCACCGCCTCTCAGCTCTTCTAACCGATCCCGGTTTGTTGTAGAACAAGGACTTTTATACAAGGAGACTCTTTCTGGTGGGCACCAGGAAGACTGGCATCCTCAAAGACAGTTGGTAGTTCCCACTAAGTATCGGGTAAAGCTCTTGAGCTTAGCCCATGATCATCCCAGTGGCCATTCTGGGGTGAACAGAACCAAAGACCGGTTGGGGAAGTCCTTCCACTGGGAGGGAATGGGCAAGGACGTTGCTAATTATGTCCGGTCTTGTGAGGTGTGCCAACGAGTGGGAAAGCCCCAAGACCAGGTTAAAGCCCCTCTCCAGCCACTACCCATAATTGAGGTCCCATTTCAGCGAGTAGCTGTGGATATTCTGGGTCCTTTCCCAAAGAAGACACCCAGAGGAAAGCAGTACGTACTGACTTTCATGGATTTTGCTACCCGATGGCCGGAAGCTGTACCCTTAAGCAACACCAAGACTAAAAGTGTGTGCCAGGCATTAGCAGACATTTTTGCCAGGGTAGGTTGGCCCTCCGACATCCTCACAGATTCGGGAACTAATTTCCTGGCAGGGAACATGAAAAACCTGTGGGAAGCTCATGGGGTGAATCACTTGGTTGCCACCCCTCATCACCATCAAACCAATGGTCTGGTGGAGAGGTTTAATGGAACTTTAGGGGCCATGATACGTAAATTCATAAATGAACACTCCAATGATTGGGACCTAGTGTTGCAGCAGTTGCTTTTTGCCTACAGGGCTGTACCACATCCCAGTTTAGGGTTTTCACCATTTGAACTTGTGTATGGCCGCGAGGTTAAGGGGCCATTACAGTTGGTGAAGCAGCAATGGGAGGGGTTTACGCCTTCTCCAGGAACTAACATTCTAGACTTTGTAAGCAACCTACAAAACACCCTCCGACACTCTTTAGCCCTTGCTAAAGAAAACCTAAAGAATGCTCAGGAAGAGCAAAAGGCCTGGTATGATAAACATTCCAGAGAACGGTCCTTCAAAGTAGGAGACCAAGTCATGGTCTTAAAGGCGCTCCAGGCCCATAAAATGGAAGCGTCGTGGGAAGGACCATTCACGGTCCAGGAGCGCCTAGGAGCTGTTAACTATCTCATAGCCTCCCCCACCTCCAACATAAAGCCTAAGGTATACCATGTTAATTCTCTTAAGCCCTTTTATTCCAGAGGATTAAACGTTTGCCAGTTTACAGCCCAGGAAACAGATGACGCGGAGTGGCCTGCAGGTGTCTACTACGAAGGAACAAGGAATGGTGGCGTGGAAGAGGTGAACCTCTCCACGACCCTGGGACGTCTGCAGCGACAGCAGATCAAGGAGCTGTGCACAAGCTTTGCACCGATTTTCTCAGCCACTCCAGGACGGACCGAACGGGCATACCACTCCATTGACACAGGTAATGCTCACCCAATTAGAACCCCACCCTACCGGGAGTCACCTCATGCCCAAACTGCTATACAAAGGGAGATCCAGGACATGCTACAGATGGGTATAATCCGCCCCTCTACCAGTGCATGGGCATCTCCAGTGGTTCTAGTTCCCAAACCAGATGGGGAAATACGCTTTTGCGTGGACTACCGTAAGCTAAATGCTGTAACTCGTCCTGACAACTATCCAATGCCACGCACAGATGAGCTATTGGAAAAATTGGGACATGCCCAATTCATCTCTACTTTAGACTTAACCAAAGGGTACTGGCAAGTACCACTAGATGAACCCGCTAAGGAAAGGTCCGCCTTCGTCACCCAGGCAGGGGTGTATGAATTCAATGTACTCCCTTTCGGGTTGCGAAATGCACCCGCCACCTTCCAAAGACTTGTAGATGGTCTCTTAGCGGGATTGGGAGAATCTGCAGTTGCCTACCTCGATGATGTGGCCATTTTTTCTGATTCATGGACAGAACACCTGGAGCACCTGGGAAAAGTCTTCGAGCGCATCCGACAGGCAGGACTAACTGTTAAGGCTAAAAAGTGTCAAATAGGCCAAAACAGAGTGACGTACCTGGGGCACCAGGTGGGTCAAGGAACTATAAATCCCCTACAGGCCAAAGTGGATGCTATCCAAAAGTGGCCGGTTCCAAAGTCAAAGAAACAGGTCCAATCCTTCTTAGGCTTGGCCGGATATTATAGGCGATTTGTACCACACTACAGCCAAATCGCCGCCCCGCTGACAGACCTAACCAGAAAGAAACAGCCAAATGCAGTTCAGTGGACTGATAAGTGTCAAAAGGCCTTTAACCAGCTTAAGGCAACACTCATGTCTGACCCTGTGCTAAGGGCCCCAGACTTTGACAAACCGTTCCTAGTAACCACAGATGCGTCCGAGCGAGGCGTGGGAGCAGTTTTAATGCAGGAAGGACCGGATCAAGAATTCCATCCTGTCGTGTTTCTCAGCAAAAAACTGTCTGAGAGGGAAAGTCACTGGTCAATCAGCGAAAAGGAATGCTACGCCATTGTGTACGCGCTGGAAAAGCTACGCCCATATGTTTGGGGACGGCGTTTCCAACTACAAACAGACCATGCTGCGCTACAGTGGCTTCATACCGCCAAGGGAAATAACAAAAAACTTCTTCGGTGGAGTTTAGCTCTCCAAGATTTTGATTTTGAAATACAACACATTTCGGGAGCTTCTAACAAAGTGGCTGATGCACTCTCCCGGGAAAGTTTCCCAGAGTTAACTGGTTAACAATTGTTCTTGGAATGAAACATATTGTTAGTTTTTATATAATCAGTAGTATGTCTAAAGAGACATGTGTCTTATTAACTCTGTTTTCTCCTAGAACTCCAGGAAGAAATCACAGCCAGTGTGGAACCGAACGTCCAACACTATCTGTGATTTGGGGGGCGTGTCATAACTATAAAGGGAAGGGTAACAGCTCTCTGTGTACAGAGACTCCAAATCCTTTTACCTGTAAAGGGTTAAGAAGCTCGGGTAACCTGGCTGACACCTGACCCAAGGACCAATAAGGAGACAAGATACTTTCAAATCTTGGGGGGGGGAAAGGTTTGTGTGTGTGCTCTTTGTTTTAAGGGGTGGTTCGCTCTTGGGACTGAGAGGGACCAGACATCAATCCAGGTTCTCCCCATCTTTCTAAACAAGTCTCTCCTATTTCAAACTAGTAAGTAAAAAGACAGCAAGGCGTCTTAGATTTACTTTGTTTTCTCAACTTGTAAATGTACCTTTTTACCAGAGTGTGTATCTTTGTTTGCTGTACTTTGAACCTAAGACAGAGGGGGGTCCTCTGAGCTCTTTAAGTTTGATTACCCTGTAAAGTATTTTCCATACTGATTTTACAGAGATGATTTTTACCTTTTTCTTTAATTAAAAGCCTTCTTTTTTAAGAACCAGATTGATTTCTCCTTGTTTTAAGATCCAAGGGGGTTTGGATCTGTATTCACCAGGAGTTGGTGAAAGGAGGGTGGAAGGAAGGAGGGGGGATGGT
>NW_020693663.1:0-2103 GCF_002925995.2 Terrapene triunguis
TCTCTTTGGACAGTCACAGCGCACTCCCCGCGAGACCTCTGAGCGTTGGTTGTGTTTATTTTCACAGGGCCGGCCTAACCTGGTGGCCTGGACCCTGTTGTTTTTAATCTGCTTACTATTGGTAATTGTTATTTTGTGGGTATTTGGGGAATTGTGATTGTTAGGCCCTAGGGTCACCTGCCCAATATGAGTTCAGGTCTAGGGTCTGCCACAGTGGTGCTCTTTGCCATAGAGACACTCCTCTTGTTAACTCCCGTTTCCCCCCAGGCACATGCAGGATGGAAAGGAATCCCTACTAACTTAGAGACAAACACATATGAGTCCCTGAAGGTTTGCTTTGCCCAAGAGTTTAATCTCTCCAACTGCTGGGTATGCTCCCAAATCCCGCACCATGCTGCAGGGTTACCCTGGAGGGTAGTTCCCCAGAATTGGTCAGATATCTGTTGGGGATGGTTCAGTAGGGGGAAAAATGCCTCGGGTACCCCCTTGTCACAGAACTGTACCATTGAGTCCCAGTATGCGTTAAGGGACGACCCCTGGAAGCTGCAGGCCAACTCAGCGTATATCCCTTCCCCTATTAGGTTGCGGCCAGTGGCCCTGGTTTGGTGTGCTATCGACAGTTTAAGTCCAGCAATCACACCTGGTTTGCTGGGAATAGCACCTGTCAGTATTATTTATCCCCTGACAGTGACACTTCCATCCCTGTCTATGTTAAAGGCAAATCCAACTCTACCGCCTGGCTCGGATCGTTGAATGCCAGACAAGCAAATAAGTGGAGTAGCGGTTATAATGGCTTGGTAGGGAATGGCCACTCCTTTTATATTTGCGTTACCTCTGCCTATAAGTGGCTGCCGCATCGGTGGTATGGAAGCTGCTACCTAGGATATCTTGCCCCTCCCCTTCGTGTTTTCCCTAAACTGCCCCCTGGCTGCCCTAGGCAGCATAGATCTTTGTATGCCACCCCAGAGCCCATTTCAGAAGGAGACAGATTGGGTATGATCTTTCTCCCATCCTATGGGGTGGGACGACTGGCTCAATTTTATCGTAGGCTCTCTGTGTTTCTCACCAAGTATGCCAATGAGACCTTGGCTATAGAGAAAAGCCTTAATTCAGAGCTTTACCAGCTCCGGTTGCTGTCCCTGCAAAACAGACAGGCCTTAGATTATGTTTTAGCCTCCCAGGGCGGAGTGTGTGCCCTTATTGGGAGTCAATGTTGTACTTATGTCCCAGAAAACTCACAAGACATTAACAAGCACGTCCTGTCAGCCGAACAAGCTTTTGAGCAGTGGAAGGCCCAGGAAAGGGAACCCACAGGTTTCGATTCCCTTTGGAGTTGGTTGCCCAACCTGGGAGGACTGGGAAATAGCCTTGTGCATCTCCTCCTCACAGGTGTGGTACTGTGCCTGGTCACCCTCCTCCTGATTGCTTGTTTTAAATTGCTCCTCCGTAAGCTTTGTGCCCCCCGTTCTCCAGAAATCCCAGCATACCCTCTCATTGAGAACCCCAGCTCTGTGGCACTCAATCATATCTTGTCTACTGAATATGAGAAAACTCAGCCAAAAGTTTGTTGAGTATTCTCAAAGGAGGGAACTGATGACGTCATTAGGCCTATATATGAACCAGAGTTCTTTCATGTTTAAACTCTGTCCTTCCATGTTTAACTCTAAGCGGCCTCAAAAGCCAAGGACAGGAATTGGAATGTGTAAATAGTCAGTTACCTATTATGACCTTGCTTATAACCAGGTCCTAAGCAATAATGATGAGGTTTGCATGTTTCTAGCTGGAGGAGGAGTGGTAAACTAAAAGTAAACAGGACCAGATGATTGTTTAGAGGAATGTTACTAACAAGCTAGATTTATAGCCCTAGAATGACTTAACGGCTTAAATGTATAAACATGTCTTCGGTAGAAAGGGGAGGGGGAGTGGGGGGGTGATACAGGGGGAGAGAAGGGAGGGCTTAGTTGTAAAGTATAAGAAGAGAGAAGCTGCTTTGTTCTGTGTGCTCGATTTGAGATTTGCCTGTCTCCTTGCACCACTTTGAGATCTCAAATAAACCTTTGATTGTTTCTCCACCCCGGTGTGTTTATTGGCGCGAAGCACGCC
>NW_020693664.1:0-3327 GCF_002925995.2 Terrapene triunguis
CAGAACTAATGGACTGCTCCCGAGCCCAGGCAGCCCAGCAGACACAGTGGAGGGAGAACTTGTCACAAATGCACCGAGCAGTCATGGAACGGGAGGAGAGGTGGCGTCAGGAGGACCAACAGGCTACTGAAAAGCTGCTTGGACTAATGAGGGAGCAAACGGACACGCTCCGGCGCCTTGTGGATGTTCTGCAAGACCGGAGGCAGGAGGACAGAGCCCCGCTGCAGTCTATCTGTAACCGCCCTCACCCGCCACCAAGTCCCACACCACCCTCACCCAAAGTCCAAAGAAGGAGGGGCGGCAAGGGCCGTTAAAACTTTCAATCAACCCCTGCAGACTGCTCTAGCAGTAGAAGGCTGACATTCCCCAAAATTTCATAAGTCCTTTCCTACCCACCTCACACAAGCCCCCGTCCAAGTTTCACCCCCCACGTTTCATGTCTGGTTCGCAATAAAATGTTTGTTTCTGTTCATTACTGTTTCAGTCAGGTTCTTTTGAGGGAGAGTCTGTCTGGAGGGGGGGAAGGGGCTTGGTAATTGGACAGGACAGTGACCTTTAGCAGGGTACAGAGGCGGTGTCAGGTCCAGCATCAGGACACATACACAGTGCAGTCACTGGTTACCCTGGTCAGTCTGGGAGGTGTTTTTCATGTTTTGGGGGGGGGGGGGTTGCTCTGTGACTTTGTGGCGGGGGAGGGCAGTTACAGATCTTATGCAGCGGTCCTTATCCTGGCTCACAGATCCACGCAGCAGGGGATCTGTAACCCTACCCCCCCTGCCAGAAAGTCACATAGCCGACACATACACACAGTCCCCCCCAGGAGTGCTGGCAGGCTCCATTGAAATAACCAGTCCACCAGTGCGGAGCCTGTCATTCCGGGAGTTTAGAAGTATCATTTGCATCAGAACACTGAACCCGCCCCCCGCCACAGTCTGCGTCCCCGGTTTAAAATATTCCCGCGAAAACAGCAATACAGACAACGGTGTTCATTAAAAAATCGAAATGATTTTATTTTTTGGGAAGGGGAAGGGGGTGAAGGTTGTATGTAACTGGAGAGGATAGTCAAAATGAACTGGGTAAAGAAACGGGGGCAGGTTCAGCTTTTCTGTCCACAAACTGAAAAGTCACTGGTTGCCCTGCTCACTCAGGAACCTAGCTTTCAAAGCCTCCCGGATGCACAGGGCGTCCCGCTGGGATCTTCTAATGGCCCGGCTGTCTGGCTGGACGTAATCAGCAGCCAGGCTATTTGCCTCTAGCTCCCACCCCGCCATAAAGGTCTCCCCCTTGCTCTCACACAGGTTGTGGAGCACACAGCAAGCTGCAATAACGATGGGGATATTGGTTTCACTGAGATCACAGCGAGTGAGTAAGCTTCTCCATCTCCCTTTGAGACGGCCAAAAGCACACTCCACCACCATTCTGCACTTGCTCAGACGGTAGTTGAACAGTTCTTTTTCTGTGTCCAGGGCGCCAGTATAGGGCTTCATGAGCCAGGGCATTAGCGGGTAGGCTGGGTCCCCGAGGATGACTGTAGGCATCTCCACATCCCCAAGAGTTATTTTGTGGTCTGGGAAGTAAATACCTTCCTGCAGCCGTCTAAACAGACCAGAGTTCCTGAACACGCGAGCGTCATGAACCTTGCCCGGCCATCCGACGTAGATGTTTGTAAACCGTCCCCGATGGTCCACCAGTGCTTGCAGCACCATTGAAAAGTAGCCCTTTCTATTGATGTACTGGCTGGCCTGGTGGTCCGGTCCCAGGATAGGGATGTGAGTCCCATCTATAGCCCCACCGCAGTTTGGGAATCCCATCGCGGCAAAGCCATCTATGATGACCTGCGCGTTTCCCAGGGTCACTACCTTTGGGAGCAGTACCTTGACGATTGCCTTGGCTACTTGCATGACAACAACCCCCACGGTAGATTTGCCCACACCAAAGTGGTTCGCGACTGACCGGTAGCTGTCCGGCGTTGCAAGCTTCCAGAGGGCTATGGCCACTCGCTTCTGGACAGTGAGGGCTGCTCGCATGCGGGTGTCCTTGCGCTTCAGGGCAGGGGACAGCAACTCACAAAGTTCGAGGAAAGTCCCCTTCCGCATGCGAAAGTTTCGCAGCCACTGGGATTCATCCCAGACCTGAAGCACTATACGGTCCCACCAGTCCGTGCTTGTTTCCCGGGCCCAGAATCGCCGTTCAACAAAATCCACATGCCCCATTGCCAACGTCATGTCCTGGGCGCTGGGGCTCGTGGTTTCTGACAGCTCTGTGCCACTCTCCGACTTCAGGCTCTCACGGCGGTGCCGTAGCCTCCTCGCCCGATTTCTCTGCATCTGCCTCAGGGAAAGGTGTATGATAAGCTGCGAGGTGTTGAGAACGGCCACAAGTGCAGCGATGGTCGCAGCGTGATCCATGATCGCAGTGCTGTGGCGTCCGCGCTGTCACTGACCAGAAAAGTGCGCGAACTGATTTCCCGCCGGCGCTTTCATGGAGGGAGGGAGGGCGTTAGTGACGGACGGATGACGACAAATTTTTTTTACCCAGAAGGCATTGGCGGCTCGACCCAGAATTCCGATGGGCAGCGGGGACTGCGGGAACTGTGGGATAGCTGCCCACAGTGCACCGCTTCCAATATCGACGCTCGCCCCGTTAGTGTGGACTCACAAAGTCGAATTACTGTCCTTAGTGTGTCCTTAGTGTGGACACACACGTTCGACTTTGCAATATCGATTCCACATATTCGATTTAAGTAAAATCGAATTACCCTCGTAGTGTAGACATACCCTTAGAGTGTGGCCAAATTTTGCAGTGTTCAAATTGTGCAAGGCACTTGGCAGAATAAATTATGAGACAAATTTCCTGTCCTGAATAATTTACTATCTAAATTTAGACATGACAATGCAAATGAGGTGACACAGCAGAAATGATTAGAAGGTATGAGGAGAGGATGTCTTTCCTTCCATATGGGACAGTGTGAGAAGATGCATGAAGTCAGGTATGGGAGACATGAATGAAGAGCTCATCAAAGCTTGTTTTATTGGTGGGGTGGAGGAGCAGAATGGGGAACCAAATAGGAGAGAAGCTCAAAGATGTAGTCCAGGCTGAGTCACATAAAGCCAGGAAAGCCAGAATAAGTAGTTTGAACTTGATGTGCTGGGCAATGACAAGCCAGTGGAGGGAGGGAGATGATTTTAGCAGCACCATTTTTGGACAGTTTGAAGAGGAATAATGTATCAGGATGGCAAGAGAGGAGAACGTTGCAATATTAGCCATGCCTTGTACATGACCATGTCAAATGTCTTCAGTGGAAATTGGATGAGGTTTATTAGAACA
>NW_020693665.1:0-2866 GCF_002925995.2 Terrapene triunguis
GATAAAATGTGCTATTTATTATGTATTTTGATGTGCTGAATTCAAATGACAATTAAAACAACTGGCTACTGTTTCTAAGATTTAAGTTTTTACATTTTATGTCTATGTATATTGTGTAGATAGTAGAGTTTTAATCATAAATTGTAAACCTAGGTCTTTTCATGTGTTTATGGTTGCTTTACATGATAATATTTCACCTGTCCTGTTTATGTAACACTTTAAAAATCAGCAAAAGGGTTATATAAATAAAATTTATTATGAAACAAAAGGCAAAAAACTATTATGTACATAGTTTAGTCCTATTCAGTGTCTACTCGGCGCTTCTTGGCTTGTCTCTTGTATTCATTAAATGGAGCATCTCTTGTCACTGTCCAGCAATAGTCTGCAAGCATTGATGGGCTCCATTTGCCCTGATAGCGTTTCTCCATTGTTGCAATGTCCTGGTGAAATCGCTCGCCGTGCTCGTCGCTCACTGCTCCGCAGTTCGGTGGAAAAAAATCTAGATGAGAGTGCAAAAAATGTATCTTTAGTGACATGTTGCAACCAAGGCTTTTGTATGCCTTGAGGAGGTTTTCCACCAACAACCTGTAGTTGTCTGCCTTGTTGTTTCCGAGAAAATTTATTGCCACTAACTGGAAGGCTTTCCATGCCGTCTTTTCCTTGCCACGCAGTGCATGGTCAAATGCATCATCTCGAAGAAGTTCACGAATCTGAGGACCAACAAAGACACCTTCCTTTATCTTAGCTTCACTTAACCTTGGAAATTTTCCACGGAGGTACTTGAAAGCAGGGCCGGCTCTAGGCACCAGCAAAACAAGCTGGTGCTTGGGGCAGCACATTTTTAGGGGCGGCATGGCCGGCGCCAGAATGCTGCCCCTGCCGCCCCTAAAAATGTGCCCCGGCCGCCCTAGCTCACCTCCGCTGCTGCTGCTGCTTGCGCGCCGCTACTTGCCCTCCCTCCCAGGCTCTCAAACCTGGGAGGGAGGGGGAGATCCCGAGTGGCCGCGGCGCGGGCGCTGCTTCTCCCTCTCCCTCCCTCCCTCCTAGGCTTGAGAGCCTGGGGGGAGGAGGCAGGGAAGGGGTAGAGTTGAGGCGGGGCCGGGGGTGGGGAATTAAAAAAGGGGGGGGTGGCCAAAATTGTTTTTGCTTTGGGCGGCAAAAATCCTAGAGCCGGCCCTGCTTGAAAGCTGCTTGTGTTTTGTCAATGGCCTTGACAAAGTTCTTCATCAGACCCAGCTTGATGTGTAAGGGTGGTAACAAAATCTTCCTTGATTCAACAAGTGGTGGATGCTGAACACTTTTCCTCCCAGGCTCCAATGACTGTCGGAGTGGCCAATCTTTCTTGATGTAGTGGGAATCTCTTGCACGACTATCCCATTCGCAGAGAAAACAGCAGTACTTTGTGTATCCAGTCTGCAGACCAAGCAAGAGAGCAACAACCTTCAAATCGCCACAAAGCTGCCACTGATGTTGGTCATAGTTTATGCACCTCAAAAGTTGTTTCATGTTGTCATAGGTTTCCTTCATATGGACTGCATGACCAACTGGAATTGATGGCAAAACATTGCCATTATGCAGTAAAACAGCTTTAAGACTCGTCTTCGATGAATCAATGAACAGTCTCCACTCATCTGGATCGTGAACGATGTTGAGGGCTGCCATCACACCATCGATGTTGTTGCAGGCTACAAGATCACCTTCCATGAAGAAGAATGGGACAAGATCCTTTTGACGGTCACGGAACATGGAAACCCTAACATCACCTGCCAGGAGATTCCACTGCTGTAGTCTGGAGCCCAACAGCTCTGCCTTACTCTTGGGTAGTTCCAAATCCCTGACAAGGTCATTCAGTTCACCTTGTGTTATGAGGTGTGGTTCAGAGGAGGAGGATGGGAGAAAATGTGGGTCCTGTGACATTGATGGTTCAGGACCAGAAGTTTCATCCTCTTCCTCTTCCTCGTCTGACTCAAGTGAGAATGATTCTGGTGCATCAGGAACCGGCAGTCCTTCTCCGTGGGGTACTGGGCGTATAGCTGATGGAATGTTTGGATAATGCACAGTCCACTTTTTCTTCTTTGACACACCTTTCCCAACTGGAGGCACCATGCAGAAGTAACAATTGCTGGTATGATCTGTTGGCTCTCTCCAAATCATTGGCACTGCAAAAGGCATAGATTTCCTTTTCCTGTTCAACCACTGGCGAAGATTTGTTGCACAAGTGTTGCAGCATATGTGTGGGGCCCACCTCTTGTCCTGATCTCCAATTTTGCAGCCAAAATAAAGGTGATAGGCTTTCTTAACCATAGTGGTTATACTGCGCTTTTGTGATGCAAAAGTCACTTCACCACAAACATAGCAGAAGTTATCTGCACTGTTCACACAAGTACGAGGCATCTCTGCTCACTTTGGCTAAACAGAAATGTGTCCCTTTGCAAAATCAAACACTGACAAATAAGAGAGCACGACACTGTATGATTTCTAGAGCTGATATAGGGCAATTTGTTCAGCAGAGTGATGTAAGCTTCGTTATGATTGCATCATCCATGACTTCTAGGAATAACATGATGCAATTCATATCATGTATGACGCAATACCAGCTTCAGATTGCATCATTCATTGTTTTGCCTAAAAAGCAAGTACTGTCCAAACCCAGTCATAGATTTATTCATAGATCCAGTCAAAGATGTATTTTAGTCATTTCTGGTTTAAATTGAGATCCCTTCCCTTTATAACTCACTTATCCTCCGCCATTCCCAAGTCAAGGGTCGTATATACTGACCCAATAGCATATCTTGAAAACTAGAGCCAATCAACAATTATAAGCATCATTTTCGTTCTCAGTGACCCAGAATTAGTAAAGTTTGAC
>NW_020693666.1:0-5591 GCF_002925995.2 Terrapene triunguis
ACCAACTGTAATGGCCCCTTAACCTCGCGGCCATACACAAGTTCAAATGGTGAAAACCCTAAACTGGGATGTGGTACAGCCCTGTAGGCAAAAAGCAACTGCTGCAACACTAGGTCCCAATCATTGGAGTGTTCATTTATGAATTTACGTATCATGGCCCCCAAAGTTCCATTAAACCTCTCCACCAGACCATTGGTTTGATGGTGATGAGGGGTGGCAACCAAGTGATTCACCCCATGAGCTTCCCACAGGGTTTTCATGTTCCCTGCCAGGAAATTAGTTCCCGAATCTGTAAGGATGTCGGAGGGCCAACCTACCCTGGCAAAAATGTCTGCTAATGCCTGGCACACACTTTTAGCCTTGGTGTTGCTTAAGGGTACAGCTTCCGGCCATCGGGTAGCAAAATCCATGAAAGTCAGTACGTACTGTTTTCCTCTGGGTGTCTTCCTTGGGAAAGGACCCAGGATATCCACAGCTACTCGCTGAAATGGGACCTCAATTATGGGTAGTGGCTGGAGAGGGGCTTTAACCTGGTCTTGGGGCTTTCCCACTCGTTGGCACACCTCACAAGACCGGACATAATTAGCAACGTCCTTGCCCATTCCCTCCCAGTGGAAGGACTTCCCCAACCGGTCTTTGGTTCTGTTCACCCCAGAATGGCCACTGGGATGATCATGGGCTAAGCTCAAGAGCTTTACCCGATACTTAGTGGGAACTACCAACTGTCTTTGAGGATGCCAGTCTTCCTGGTGCCCACCAGAAAGAGTCTCCTTGTATAAAAGTCCTTTTTCTACAACAAACCGGGATCGGTTAGAAGAGCTGAGAGGCGGTGGGGTGCTCCGCGCCGCCGCCCAAGCTTTCTGGAGGCTGTCATCTGCTTCCTGCTCGGCCTGGAACTGTTCCCTTGATGCTGGAGACATCAGTTCCTCCTTGGACTGTGGATTGGGGCTTGGTCCCTCTGGAAGCGATGCAGGTGCTGGGGCTGTTTCCATTGACTGTGAACCGCTGTCCTCTGGTGCACTATGTGGTATTTCAGGCTCTGGCTGAGCCTCTTGGGTAGGGTTATCTGCTGCTTCCACCAGTTCAGGCTCGCTGGTGCCCTCTGGCATTGGAGTTGTAGACGGGGTTGCAAGCGCTGGACTCAGTGCTGGCAATGGTTCTGGTGCTGGTTGCGTTGCCAGTTCCGGTTCTGGGACTGGCTTTGGCTGGGTCTCTGGGATTGGATCCACTACGGCTGTTGCAGTCGTTGGCAGGGGATCCGGTTCCACCACCTGTGTTTGGGTCTCCGGTAACACAGACGGGGCCCTGGTGGACGGCTCAGGAACAGGGATGGGGGTGGAAGCTTGCTTAGCCTGGCTGCGGGTGACTATTCCCACCCTCTTGGCTAGCTTCACATGGTTGGCCAAGTCTTCCCCCAGCAGCATGGGGATGGGATAATTGTCATAGACTGCAAAAGTCCACATTCCTGCCCAGCCCTTGTACTGGACATGCAACTGGGCTGTAGGCAAGGTTACAGACTGTGACACGAAGGGTTGAATTGTCACTGTAGCCTCCGGGTTGATGAGTTTGGGGTCCACTAGGGATTGGTGGATAGTTGACACTTGTGCCCCAGTGTCCCTCCAAGCGATAACCTTCTTTCCGCCCACTCTCAAGGTTTCCCTTCGCTCCGAGGGTATGAGAGAGGCATCTGGGTCTGGGGATCTTTGGTGTGATTGGGGTGTAATGAACTGTAATCGGTTAGGGTTCTTGGGGCAGTGAGCCTTTATATGCCCCAGTTCATTACATTTAAAACATCGCCCTGCTAAGGTATCACCGGGGCGATGTTGGTTGATGGAGACTGGTGTGGTGGGGTGAGAAGGCGTCTGGGGTTTCCCTTGGGATGTGGGTGGGGCCTTGGGTTGTCCCCGGTGGTAAGGTTTTGTTTCGGCTTGCCCCTTCTGATATTCGCTCCAACTGCTACTAGCTTTTTTCTTTTCTGTCACCTCCACCCATTTGGCTCCAATCTCCCCCGCCTCGGTTACAGTTTTGGGCTTCCCATCTAGGATGTACCTTTCTATTTCCTCACGAACACCCTCTAAAAACTGCTCCATTTGCAATAGGAAGGGCAACTCTTCCGTAGATTTAACATTTGCTCCTGATATCCAGGCATCCCAATTTTTCCCAATGTGGTAGGCATGTCGGGTAAATGACACATCGGGTTTCCACCTTAGGGCTCTGAACCGCCGACGGGCATGCTCAGGTGTTAGCCCCATTCTGATTCTGGCCTTGTTTTTAAAAAGTTCATAACTGTTCATGTGTTCCTTAGGCATTTCAGCCGCCACCTCTGCTAAGGGTCCACTGAGCTGCGGCCTCAGCTCTACCATGTACTGGGGTGGAGGGATGTTGTATCCAAGGCAGGCCCTTTCAAAATTTTCTAAGAAGGCCTCAGTATCATCGCCTGCCTTGTAGGTAGGGAATTTCCTGGGATGGGAAGTGGTACCTGGAGAGGAGTTGTTAGGATGGTCTGATGCACCCTGCCTAGTCCTTGCTGCTTCCAGTTCCATCTCTTTTTCTTTTAGCTCCATCTCTCTCTTGTGGGCCGCCTCTTTGGCTTTCTCTTCTCTGTCTCTCAGCTCTATCTCTCTCTTGTGGGCCGCCTCTTTGGCTTTCTCTTCTCTGTCTCTCAGCTCTATCTCTTTTTCTTTCAGCTCCATAGCTCTCTTGTGGGTCTCCTCTTTAGCTTTTTCTTCTTTGGTAGTCATTTTCCTGGTTTTCTTGTGCTGGGTCACACCCCTCTGCAGTTGACTGAAATTGGGATGTACTTAGCTCTGACTGCTGCTGAGTTAACAGAGACTTTCTAACAAGCTACTCCCGAGGATGAAAAAAAAAAAAAAAAACAATTCAACTTGTAAATTATCTTTACCAGTCAGTCAAAGTTTGCTCCCTTTGAACCCTTCTCTTAACAAAGGACCTCGTTAAAAAAAACTTAACACCTCTGCCTTCAGGCAAGGAGAGATAAGATATGCATCTACCTTCAGCTCTGCTTTCCAAGCAGCTAGAAGGAAAAAAAAATCTCTTACTGACTTTGGGTTTAAAATGTATCCCACCGCTATGCCACCATGTCAAGGCTGGATCCCCACTTTGAACTTTAGGGTTCAAATGTAGGGGCCTGCATGAAAACTTCTAAGCTTATCTACCAGCTTAGCTTTGGTTCGCTGCCACCATCACAAGAATTCCCTCCCTGGGAAGCCTTGAGAAACCTTTCACCAATTCCCTGGTGAACACAGATCCAAACCCCCTTGGATCTTAAAACAAGGAGAAATTAACCATCCCCCCTCCTTCCTCCACCCTCCTTTCACCAATTCCTGGTGAATACAGATCCAAACCCCCTTGGATCTTAAAGCAAGGAGAAATTAACCATCCCCCCTCCTTTCTTCCACCCTCCTTTTACCAACTCCTGGTGAATGCAGATTCAAACCCCCTTGGATCTTAAAACAAGGAGAAATTAATCTGGTTCTTAAAAAAAAGAAGGCTTTTAATTAAAGAAAAAGGTAAAAATCATCTCTGTAAAATCAGTATGGAGAATAACTTTACAGGGTAATCAAACTTAAAGAGCTCAGAGGACCCCCCTCTGTCTTAGGTTCAAAGTACAGCAAACAAAGATACACACTCTGGTAAAAAGGTACATTTACAAGTTGAGAAAACAAAGTAAATCTAAGACGCCTTGCCTGTCTTTTACTTACTAGTTTGAAATAGGAGAGACTTGTTTAGAAAGATGGGGAGAACCTGGATTGATGTCTGGTCCCTCTCAGTCCCAAGAGCGAACCACCCCTAAAACAAAGAGCACACACACAAACCTTTCCCCCCCCAAGATTTGAAAGTATCTTGTCTCCTTATTGGTCCTTCAGGTCAGGCGTCAGCCAGGTTACCCGAGCCTCTTAACCCTTTACAGGTAAAAGGATTTGGAGTCTCTGTACACAGAGAGCTGTTACCCTTCCCTTCATAGTTATGACACGCCCCCCAAATCACAGATAGTGTTGGACGTTCGGTTTCACACTGGCTGTGATTTCTTCCTGGAGTTTTAGGAGAAAACAGAGTTAATAAGACATACTACTGATTATATAAAAACTAACAATGTTTCATTCCAAGAACAATTGTTAACCAGTTAACTCTGGGAAACTTTCCCGGGAGAGTGCATTAGCCACTTTGTTAGAAGCTCCCGAAATGTGTTGTATTTCAAAATCAAAATCTTGGAGAGCTAAACTCCACCGAAGAAGTTTTTTGTTATTTCCCTTGGCGGTATGAAGCCACTGTAGCGCAGCATGGTCTGTTTGTAGTTGGAAACGCCGTCCCCAAACATATGGGCGTAGCTTTTCCAGCGCGTACACAATGGCGTAGCATTCCTTTTCGCTGATTGACCAGTGACTTTCCCTCTCAGACAGTTTTTTGCTGAGAAACACGACAGGATGGAATTCTTGATCTGGTCCTTCCTGCATTAAAACTGCTCCCACGCCTCTCTCGGAAGCATCTGTGGTTACTAGGAACGGTTTGTCAAAGTCTGGGGCCCTTAGCACAGGGTCAGACATGAGTGTTGCCTTAAGCTGGTTAAAGGCCTTTTGACACTCATCAGTCCACTGAACTGCATTTGGCTGTTTCTTTCTGGTTAGGTCTGTCAGCGGGGCGGCGATTTGGCTGTAGTGTGGTACAAATCGCCTATAATATCCGGCCAAGCCTAAGAAGGATTGGACCTGTTTCTTTGACTTTGGAACCGGCCACTTTTGGATAGCATCCACTTTGGCCTGTAGGGGATTTATAGTTCCTTGACCCACCTGGTGCCCCAGGTACGTCACTCTGTTTTGGCCTATTTGACACTTTTTAGCCTTAACAGTTAGTCCTGCCTGTCGGATGCGCTCGAAGACTTTTCCCAGGTGCTCCAGGTGTTCTGTCCATGAATCAGAAAAAATGGCCACATCATCGAGGTAGGCAACTGCAGATTCTCCCAATCCCGCTAAGAGACCATCTACAAGTCTTTGGAAGGTGGCGGGTGCATTTCGCAACCCGAAAGGGATTACATTGAATTCATACACCCCTGCCTGGGTGATGAAGGCGGACCTTTCCTTAGCGGGTTCATCTAGTGGTACTTGCCAGTACCCTTTGGTTAAGTCTAAAGTAGAGATGAATTGGGCATGTCCCAATTTGTCCAATAGCTCATCTGTGCGTGGCATTGGATAGTTGTCAGGACGAGTTACAGCATTTAGCTTACGGTAGTCCACGCAAAAGCGTATTTCCCCATCTGGTTTGGGAACTAGAACCACTGGAGATGCCCATGCACTGTTAGAGGGGCGGATTATACCCATCTGTAGCATGTCCTGGATCTCCCTTTGTATAGCCGCTTGGGCATGAGGTGACTCCCGGTAGGGTGGGGTTCTAATTGGGTGAGCATTACCTGTGTCAATGGAGTGGTATGCCCGTTCGGTCCGTCCTGGAGTGGCTGAGAAAATCGGTGCAAAGCTTGTGCACAGCTCCTTGATCTGCTGTCGCTGCAGACGTCCCAGGGTCGTGGAGAGGTTCACCTCTTCCACGCCACCATTCCTTGTTCCTTCGTAGTAGAC
>NW_020693667.1:0-10367 GCF_002925995.2 Terrapene triunguis
GGGGCCTTAGCCGGCATTGCACGCCGGGCGGTGGGAACCGGTGCGGGGCCTTAGCCGGCATTGCATGCCGGGCGGTGGGAACCGGTGCGGGGCCTTAGCCGGCATTGTACGCCGGGCGGTGGGAACCGGTGCGGGGCCTTAGCCAGCATTGCACGCCGGGCGGTGGGAACCGGTGCGGGGCCTTAGCCGGCATTGCACGCTGGGCGGTGGGAACCGGTGCGGGGCCTTAGCCGGCATTGCACGCTGGGCGATGCGAGCCAGCAGCTGGGCCTCCCTGCTTAACCTCAAGGGGTGCGATCGGCGGCTCACCCCGGACCCCGCCCAAACATGAAAGCCGGGCAGTTCCCCAGCTCGTCGCCTGCTTCCACTTAGCGCCGGCTCTGGCGGGAGGCCGGTTCGTTCTCTAGCTGATCCCGCACGGCGCGGGGCGGGGGCTTGGGATTTTCTTTCTCCTCCTCAGAAGCGAGCTGTGGGTTTGAGGCTCCCGGCTCCCAACACACTCGCTGAAGATCCTGAAACCCCAAACCAGGTGGGGAGCAGCGTGTGCAAGGGCGGGGGCAGGGGAATCGCCGCCCTGGGGCCTGGCTGCTTTGCCTTCCAAGTGGCGCTGCAGAGCTCCTGGGCTCACGGCCGCTCTCAGCCCACGGTGCAGCCGGGTCCCACACCAGCTGCCAGGATGGGGGGCGGGGCCACGCGTCCCAGGGGCTGTGGTCTCCGGGATCCGCACAGCGGAGTGTGAGCGTCCTCTGCAGGAGGCTGAGAGGAGCACTGGGGCGGGGAAAATGCAGCCACCTCTGGGGTGGAGTGTAGCGGCTGGTTCATAGCCACGCAGCAAACCTACTGGTGTTAGCTCCAGACGTACCGTTAATACGCAGGTTCCAACAAGACTTCTGAGGATCCCTGCGGGCCGCGGGCTCACTGCAGAATGAGGGCAGCTCAAACTGCCAATAAGACCCAGCGAGGGGAACTGACCATTGGAACCGCTGTCGTGGGCTTGGGCTGGAGTCTCCCGGCAGGAGCTTTGGGACTAGACGCAGGAGGCGCTGGGGGAGGTTCCCCGGCTGGGTTATACACGCGTCCGGACGGCACAATCCGAATGGTCCCCTCCGACCCTAAGATCTCGGAGTCCCTCATGCCCTGCACCTGGTGTCCTCGCTGACACTAGTGCGACGGGCGTGGAACGTGCTGCCACCTCAGTGTGGCAGCGTCTCCCGCGCCCTTTGCACTGGTGTTAATGACACGGCTTGCCCAGCGCTGGGCAGGGATGAGGTGCCCCAGTGCTCCAACCCCCCCCCCCCACACACACACAAAAATTAAACTCTGTTGGATTGATAAAAATAGATCCTTTATTTGTCTCTAGCCCACTATGAATGAGATCCATGACAAAGCATTGTTCTTCTTCTTTGAATTAGAAACAAAAAGGCCGGGGGGGGAATCTTTGTCGAAGGCAGAGGAGAGGGATTGTCTAGGAGACCCACCGGTTGGCAAGGCCAGGCCGGCACTAAGGGGTATAAAACCATTCACAATAAATATTTTATTTACAAAACAAAACTGGCGATTCCGACCACTTCTTCAGTGCACGTTACGTACCAAACTCCCACCCGCGCGCGCCAGCCCAGCCAACGGTGCCCGGCCAGCATTTTCTACCCTGCTCCTGGCACAATGCGCCGAGTCCAGATGCTAACGAGCGGCATGGACCTGGCCAGCCCAGCAGCCGGGGGAGGCTGGTCGCATCGGAGGGACGAATCCTGCCCGAGGCGGGGAGTGACTGAGCAGCGTGGAGGTGGGGCTGGGGGTCCCAGGCCGGGGCTCAGCACAGAGGCCAGCGCTGGGCTGTGGAGACCCACCCCCACCTCCCGCAAGGGGCATTGGCAGAGGACGTGGGGCGGGGAGAGGGATCCAGGCTGCTGATACAGCCCTTTTTGCCCAAATGCGCCCAGGGATAGACCCTGCGGGGTGGCAGGGAGGGGGCTGCCACAGGGCCCTTTGGGTCACCGCTGGGTGATCGCTGACGCCCCTGCAGGTGTCCTGGCCTGGAAGAGTTTGGAGAGGACGGCCCCTCCCCTCGTCTGCCAGGCCCCCGCCTTTCTCGGGGGCCGGGTCTGCCACTGAGAGCAGCGGCTCCGGGGTCACGGGGCTGCAGAATCCGGCTTGCGGCAGCTGCTTGGGTGCGGTGCCCTTGCTAGGCGGGATGGGGGTGGGGCCCTGATTTTGATCCCCCCCCAGGGAAGGTCTTTGCCTCTGTCCCCCTCCTCCCGCCTGGCCCCGGCTCACAAGCACTCGTGCAACACTTGTGTGTTGGTGCAGTTCAAGCAGCTGACGTGGCAGCACCAGTGGAAGGTGCAGTTGCAGCGCTCGGTGACGCGCTGGGTCCGCGTGCGGTAGCCCCGCCCGCAGCACAGCAGCTCGCAGCCGTCCAGGCCGGGGGAGGAGCTGTTGCAGAAGCGCCCGGCCGTGCCCGCCATGCCCGTCTTGCCGCTGTAGGTGCAGAAGTTGGGCGACTTCTCGAAGTAGACGAGGTCGTGCGGGGAGGGGGGCTTGTGGGCCGGGTTCTCGGGCTCCAGGTGGGGCCCCTCCACGCGCGAGGCCCGGTTGCTGCCCTTGTTGCCGTAGATGACGCGGGAGGCGCCGTCGAACCGGTCCTTGAGGAAGTCGCCCACCGTGCGGAAGGTCGGGAGCCGCATCCAGCAGGTCTTGACGGTGCAGGAGCCCGACATGCCGTGGCACTTGCACTCCTGCCGCATCTCCGAGAAGACCGTCTGCAAGACAGGCCCGGCCCGGTTAGCGCGGCGAGCTTCCCCGTAGCAGTGCCGCAGCGCTAGGCGCTGCCCTGTAGGGGTGCCCAGGTGGGACCCCAGGGCGGCGAGCGCTCCCACGGCAGTGCCCTCCTTGGCCTCCATTACACGTGGGCCCTCCCTGTTAACGCTCGTTAGCCAGCATCTAGCAGGTCGCGGGGGTTGCTCTGGGCAGAACCGTTCCGCCGGGAGCGCTCTGCAGCCGCCGGCCCCAGCCGCGCTCCGCCCGCCCCCGCGCTGGAAACCCGAGGCAGCCCGCGGCAGCTCCCAGGGCTCCTTTCCAGTGGGGTTTTACTGCAATTAGAGGAACTGGCATCATTTCCTCCCACATGTGCTGGAGGCCGGCAGGGCCACGCGCAGCAGCACGCCTGGACGAGGAGCCCTGGCTTCACCCGTCAGAGCTGGCGTGTGCCGGCTCTGCCCCAACCCTGCTCCACTCATCGCGCCTCCACCCTCCCTTCCCCGGGCTCCCTCCTCCCCTCTGATCGGTCCCACGGCCCCCCGAGCTGGGAGTTCGCAGGGGGCAAGGAGGGCAGGACAGGTCTCTCTGTCCCCCAGGGCGCTTCTGTCCTCTGCACACCCCCTGCCCTCCTGCGGTCCCTCTGCTTAGAGGCTGCGGCAACCCCAGGCCCTCTGCTGATGCCTCCAGGAAGAGAAGTCGCAGGTCAGGAACCTGCCCCGCCCAGGGCCTCCTGTAGCTGCCCTCTGAATGCTGGGGCCCGTCAGCTTCCTGTCTGCAAAGCAGAGACCACCTGGGCTGGAAAAGAGCCCCAGAGATGATGCTCCTCCCACAGCGCACACACATGCATACACACATGGACACACATGCATGCACACGCATGGACACGCACACACACACAGACATGCATGCACACACATGGACACGCACGCACGGATACGCACAGACACACATTCACACACATGAACACACACGGACATGCACACACAGTCTCCCCACCCCATGCGTGCACAGCCCCACGTGCCCGTACACCCACTCGTGCACACTCACCATCCGTCCCGCCTCATTGTTGTGCAGGTTCATCAGGAAGCGCAGGTCCCGCCCCTTCTCGTTGGAATCCACGAACTCGCGCCCGAAGACCCGGCCGAAGTCGACGTTGTCGCTGCAGCCCCCCCCAGTGCCAGTCGGGGCCCCCCGGGCCGCGGCGCCGATAGTCACATGTGCAGGACTCGATGGAGCCCTCGGAGCAGGACCGGGCCACGGAGTGGGTGACGCCGGCGCTGGTGATGGCGAAGATGAACGCCGTCTCCCGACAGCCTGAGGGCAGGGAACCAAGGCGTTCAGGGCACCGGCACCGTGTGTGGGCTGACGCCGAGCGCCCCAGGGTGCGGTCCCGGTGAGCTGGGCAGGAGCTGCAGGGCACCCGCTGCCTCTGGCAGGGCACCCAAGACACTGCCCACCCAGGCAGCAGCGGGCACCGTGCAAAAGGCAGCCTGGCTTGGGGGGTTGGGGGAGCCGAGAGGATAGGGGCTCACTCCAGAGGCGGGCGGGGGGTCGGGGGGC
Organism: Terrapene triunguis; assembly: GCF_002925995.2. NCBI lineage: Eukaryota > Metazoa > Chordata > Testudines > Emydidae > Terrapene > Terrapene triunguis. The sequence goes on from NW_020693667.1 coordinate 4,318, forward strand.
TGGGCCGGGCCAGGCCAGGCCTGAGTCACTTTGTCTCCCAGCAGTACGGTGGGGCTGGCTCGCCCTGTGTCCGTGCAGCGCAGGTAACACCTGGTGCCAGCTCGGGGAAGCGCCCTGGCTCCTTCTAGAGGTGAAGGGGGAAATGAAAGGTGTGTTCCCACCTGAGGCCAGGTTCGTTTGCATACTGAGCTCCCTGGCTCCCCCTAGCGGTGGTGAGGGGGAAGTGAGGGGGGTTCCTCCCGGCCGCCAGGTGGAAGGGGCAGGTGGCAGGAAGTTGCAGCTCCTGTTGTGTTGCTGCGGAGCCACAGGAAGGAGGGTTGGGGCGAGGCGGGGGTCCCTGTGCAGGTGAGGAGGGGCTGATTACGAGCTTGGCTTTGGGGGAGGGGCTGCAGCAGGGGGCTGGGTGGGGAGGGAGCTGGTGGGGGGCAGGGGAGCTTGCTGGGCTTGTGTGGGAGACCCAGAGTTTGGGGAGCACCTGACTGGCTGGGCTGGGCCAGGAGAGCCGGCTCGCAGGGCGGGATTTCTGCCTTAGAAAGGAGCCCAACCTCCCCCCCCAGGGTCACCGGCCCTTTCACCCTGGCAGAGGTGAGGCTAGCTCTGCCCTTTGGTGGGGGTGCGACCGAGCTCCCCCACATGCCACAGAGGGGCCGCGGCGTTATCGTGGGTGTTACAGCCCAGCTGGGATCGGGCCCGTCACGCCGGGCACTGCACAGACCCCGGCCCAGCTCAGGGAGCTCCCAGTCTAGGCGAGGGGCGGGAGGGGAAACGGTGGGGCAGAGCGGGAAGGTGGCAGAGCCGGGATGGATCCCAGGAGTCCGGGGGGCCCAGTTCAGGCACCATCCATTAGGCCACGGGGCCGTCGTTCGGAAAGTGTTTTTTAAAACGCTGACCGAGGCGGCACCGGGGCTGAGGCTGGTGGCCCCCGAGCAGGGGAGTCGCCCCACTAGCTGGCCAGGGGCTGCCCCCGCCGAGCTCTCGCTGCCACCCCAGGGAAATGCCCACGGAGTCCGGGCTGGGGATCCCCTGGGCAGGCCTGGCCGGGGAGCTCGTCCAATCAGGGAAGGAGAGGTGACATCACGGCACTTATCTGGCCAATTGTGTGACCCACGGGGATGGGAGGGGGACACAATGCATGGGGGGGCATGTGACCCACGAGGCATGGCACGCAGGGGGCGGGGCCCTCAACACGTGGTAGGAGGGGGCCGCGTGGCACACGGAGCCCCTTCCTGGGTGTGCCAGGGCCTGGCACCTGCTCTGCCTCAGTTTCCCCCTCCTCTTGGCCATGATCACTGCTGGGGGCCCCCGCTCTGACCCGTGCCCCCGCCGGGAGCCCCCTGCCGCCTCACCCCGGTTGACGATCTTGCCGAAGATGTGGGGCCCCGGGGTGGTGGGGCAGTTCCAGCGGCGGTTGCGGAACTGCCACTTGCACTCCTTGATGGCGCTCTGCACGCCGGTGCTGACGCTGTGCAGGATGCCGGGGTTCTGGCGGATCAGCTTCCGCTGCTTGCGGCTCAGCAGCTGCAGGCTGGGGTCCAGCACCAGCTGCACGTTCCTGGAGTCCGTCAGCAGGTTGGTGGAAGAGGCCACGTTGATGATGCCCCTGCGGACAGCGGGGGCAGGGGATCAGGTGCCACGTCCCAAGGCCGACCGAACGGGGGATGGAACCCAGGAGTCCTGGCTCCCAGCCCCCCCGCGCTCTACCCACTAGCCCACACTCCCCTCCCAGAGCCAGGAGAGAACCCAGGAGTCCTGGCTCCCAGCCCCCCCGCTCTACCCACTACCCCCCACCCCCCCCCCAGGCCCGGGGGAGAACCCCGGAGTCCTGGCTCCCAGCCCCTGCTCTGACCACTTAACCCCACTCCCCTCCCAGATGCCAGGGGTAGAACCCGGACATTCAGCCAGTGCGTGGGTGAGGGAAAGGCTCAGGCCCGGCCGCAGAGGCAGGCTCCAGGTATGGGCAGAGCCCTGGGTGCCCAGCTCCGAGATGCCAGGGTGCAGGGTGCCGGCTCCAGGAGGCTCTAAATCCTGGCCGGCCATGCTCTGGAGCAGCCTGTTCCACGCAGAGCGGTCAAGTGCTGCAAACCCACCCACCCCCAGCCCTAAATCAGCCTGACAGGCCCAGACTAGGCAGTCATTAAAACGAGGCGAGAGAAGCCACCCCCGGAGCCGGCTGGGGAGGGGAAGGAGCTGCCACTGCCCCCCAGCAACGGCAGGGATGGGAGTTCCCAGCGGGGACGAGTGTGCGTCCGCTGGGGTGTGTGTGTGTGTTTGGGGGGGGGAGAGATAGAACAGAGCCTAATGCACCCACCCGCCCGTCTATCCCCACGCATCCCGCGCTGCAGCTAGCGATCACAGCCCACAGCCCACAGACACACAACAGACAAACACACACCTGTGGCCCATATGATATGGCGTAAATGTGGGTCTGTGTCTCTTTGTGTGTATATACATAAGCTATTGCATAGCGCTATATACCTGCTGCTCTGTGTGTGTGTGTGTGTGTGTGTGTGTCTGCGTGTGTTTACTCACGTAGCGTGAAATGTCAGTGCAGGGCTTGCACTACAGTGGATGGTTAATATCACCCGTGAATACGGGTGTCCAGGCTCCCAAATGGGAAGCAGAACTAGCGCACACACCAAGGGGTGGTGTGTATTGGAGAGCTGTGGGTAGGCGCGTGTCTACACAGTGCCTCAGTTTGTAGGTGTCAATACGGCGAGCGTGTGTAGCCAGACTACTTTTGTGATTGTGTCTAGTATGAGCTTAGCGCCTGGTGCACCGGCACTGACTGGACACACGTAATGAAAAGACAGTCCCTGCTCCATAGAATTAGCCCAAGACGCTGTGTGCATCGTCCTATGCCTGTCTGTGTACAGCACCATGCCCAGCTGGGGATGGGGATGGGGATGAATGGATCGCTAGCTAGTGGGGAAGTTACAGCAAGTTCCCTCAGCAACTCCCCCCCACCCCAGCCCATGATGGACACAGGAGCACAGAGAAGGGGAAACAAATCTGGTTAGAAATATAAAAATCTGTCTACAGGAAAAAGAAGCAAGCCCGGAGGGGCCAGGTGTGCTGGGGTTGGATGAAACACCCTGGGTCCAAGCCCCTTGGCAGGTGCCTTTTCTCATCAACGCACAGAATCATTATTCTTTCATCCTTAGAAGCAAACACCTGAGTTCTCGAAATGTCTCCCCAGACATCTCCGGATGCTGTGGAGAGCAGCTGCGTTCCCTCCTGCCCGGAGAGCAGCCCCCTCTCTGCACTTGTCTGCTGGATTTCTCTCTCCCTCCACGGCTGCTCTAGTCGCAAAAGGAGAATGAACAGGATGGATATAAAGGGAAAAGCAGAGACTTACCACCATCTCCCACTGTTATTCACCGCCAGAGTGTTGGAAAGAGACGAAAATGCCAAAACCCACAATGTCTTAAACCCTACAATTAATGCCACAGGTCTCATTGTTTTGGCTGCAGGGCAGTGGCTCGTACAAAACTTCCCGAGAGTAGTTTGTCTGGGCACAAAAAATTATAGATCTAGAAAGTCTTGTTGCAAGGAGAATCCTACAACAAATTCTTTGGCTTAATCGTTGCTATCTCGATAGCTATATCCACAGCCACACGGAGCGCAAGAAAGATGGGGTGTCTGTGGATATGGCTGTATAGAAACCTATAGAGATATAAATATAGAGATATATGTATAGAAACTCAAACCCTAAAAATAGAATCTAAAGAAAAACTCGTGTCACAGTTGAGTTTGCAGTAGTGTTGGCATCCTCAGAAATATGAAAATGCTGGAGGAAAGGCTCCAATCTTCTGGTTTCTGGCAGCCTCGTAGAGATGATTCCCCCAGAGAGGAATTAAACCACTAGGGGAAAAAGTTTGATGGTCTACGGCTGCTGTTGAGTGCTTCGCATCCTCCAGCCATCTCCAGTGCCTCAGAGAGCCCCTTCCTTCTTATAGCGGCAGCGAGGTGGGTCTCTGTGGAACGGTACCTCTGTGTAGGACCCAGGCTGTGTTCTCATGCTAACAATGGGAAGTGGAAGAGATGCATCACTTCTTATGGGGTAGCCCGCGCCGGGGCTATCTGGCCATCTGACTGTCCATCACTCGGGTTGAGATTAATTCTGTCAAGTGTCCGGGCTCTGTAAATCCATCGGTTCCTCCAAAATCCTTCTCTGCATGGGAGCAAATCCAGATGAGGGGGATGAATGTTAGTGTCTGTCACTCACACGCCCCCCTCACCCCACCCCCACCCTACCCCTCTCCTAGCCAGCTCCATGCAGCAGCATCTGCTCGACGCTGGCTGAGTCCGGGAGGTTTCTTCCAACTCATTTTCCCCCAGAGGCCCCCAAAGCGACCATGACCTTAGAAGCAGGAGAGTTGACACTATCCCAAGGGAAATCCGAGTCCAGTTGTGAGGGGTGCCGGGGAGGGGGGCCAGAGCTAAGATCCCCCAGCAGGAGAAGGGGTCTCTGGGCTGGGTCCAGGTCCCCCTGCTGAGACTGGCCCGGGATCAGACGTGCCATGGTCTGCCGATGGACTCCTGTAGCTTCATTCTGCCCGTCTCTCCGGCACTGCTGCGCTCACAGCAACGCTTGGGGTTCCAGTGGCCACATTTGGCTTCTGAATGCGCCTGAGGCTTCTGCGGCAGCTTCGTTCCCACTCTGATTTCGCTCCCCTCTTGGCCGCGTGTGTGCTTGGCTTGGCAGTATTTACGGTGTCCTTTCACCGCATGGGGCTGGCGCTCGAGGCAGAAGCTTGGGGAGATAAAAACTGAGCAAGTCCCATCCCCGGCGACCAGATGTAGCAAATTAACGGCACAGCAGCTAACGGGCTGGAGCTGGGGTTTTCCATCCCATCTGCTGGGACCTCCCCGAACGGGAGCGCCGGGCTGGAGAGGGAAGCATTGGGGGGTTTGCCTAAGGGGAAAAGAAACGAATCAAATGTTGGCATTGGGGACAATCCGTGGGGCTGGGCTGGGACCCTGCGAGGCCCTGCCTCAGACAGGTGGCCAGAGGGCACACGGGAACGGTGCCCACCACCGTTAGCTAATGGTGAGCGGGGACTGGAATGGCCAGATAAAGCCAGGCACAGCCCAAGGCCTGCACCCCTCACCTGGCGCCCCGTCTCTCTCTGCCTGGCGCCGTGCACCCCCCTCGCGCTCGCTCTCATCCTGTTGCTCCAGGTCACCCGCCGAGGATCAGACCCCGGCTGGACCCTCTTCCATCCCTGGCGGTAGACGCGGGTGTCCGCCGGAAGGGCCATGTTCTCACGTGTGTTTCCCATGTAAGTTGTAGGTGACACCTGTGTCGTGTGTGGACGCGCACTCACCCTGGGACTGATGCCCAGATGGGGCCACGCTCCTCCCAGGTGACTCTCTTGTCGTCCGTGACGTTGAATCAGGGATGTGTTTGGTCTCAAATGAAGCTGACCCCAGGGGGGCGAGGAGGAGGGGAGAGCAGAACCCCCCCCTTAGCCATCCCGGGGTAGGAGCAGGGCTACGATGCCGCACACACACAGACGGGCACCCTGCAGTACTGCCCACCCCTCCCCGAACCCAGAGCGAGAGGGACGTCCCGTCAGCAAGAGGGTTTGTATGTCATGAGCCTCACCCCTGCAGGGCAGGACAAGTCCAAGGGGTGGGGTGAGCGGGAGGGGCAGGCGCTGAAGAGAGGAGAGAAACGGGGTGAGCCCGGGTGCTGTTAGCGTCGTCCTGTGCTCAGGCACCTTGGCCTTATGGCCCACGGTCCAGCTCACAGCTCCTGTCTCCTCTGTCCAAGTTTGGGGGTCTCGGCTAATCTGATGTGGACATTTGTACCTGGGGCCTGATTCTGCTGCCATTAAAATCAAGGTGCCCCCCCTCCCCCAGCACCTTCCTTGGTCTCAAGAGCAGCCGGATCGGGCCCTTTATGAGCGTAGTGACGGGTCTCCTCGGCACAGCTAGATTGGGGGGGGGGGGCTGGGACAAGGGCTGGATCATGCAGGCTTGTCGTTTTGAAGAGAGGCTGGGGATTTTGCAGACATGGGGGGTTACGTTCATGTTATTTGCCTTAA
>NW_020693668.1:0-4372 GCF_002925995.2 Terrapene triunguis
GTGAGTAACCGTCTTTTCTTCTTCGAGTGCTTGCTCATATCCATTCCAGTTAGGTGACTCCCAAGCCCCACCTAGGAGGAGGGGTCGGAGTGAGATATTGCCGTGTGCAGAACCGCTGACCCAAATGCAGCATCGTCTCTGGATTGTTGCACCAGTGCATAGTGAGCAGCGAATGTGTGGACCGATGACCAAACTGCAGCTCTACAAATGTCCTGGATCGGGACTTGAGCCAGGAAGGCAGTCGAGGAGGCCTGGGCCCTCGTGGAGTGAGCGGTGAGGCGTGGCGTCGGTACACCGGCCAGGTCGTAACAAGCACGAATACAGGACGTGATCCAAGAGGACAGGCACTGTGAAGAGACCGGTGAGCCTTTCATCCGGTCGGCCACCGCAACGAAGAGTTGCGTCGTCTTCCTAAATGGCTTTGTACGGTCGATATAGAAAGCCAGGGCCCTGCGTACGTCCAAAGAATGCAAACGCTGGTCTTGACGAGTAGCGTGTGGTTTCGGATGGAAGACCGGGAGAAATATATCCTGGTTGACGTGGAAAGGTGACACCACCTTCGGAAGAAAGGCAGGGTGGGGGCGAAGCTGCACCTTGTCCTTGTGGAACACCGTGTATGGGGGTTCGGACGTAAGCACTCTGAGTTCAGAAACGCGCCGTGCTGAGGTGATGGCTACGAGGAAGGCTGTCTTCCAGGATAAGTACAGGAGTGAACAGGTCGCCAATGGTTCAAACAGAGGCCCTGTGAGCCTGGAGAGAACGAGGTTGAGGTCCCACGTCGGAACCGGCTGGCATTGCTGTGGGTACAGCCGGTCTAAGCCCTTGAGGAATCTGACGACCATCGGGTTAGAGAAGACCGAGGACGTGAGTTCTCCTGGGTGGAAAGCCGAAATAGCGGCGAGGTGAACCTTGATTGAAGATATCGCCAAGCCTTGCTGTCTTAGGGACAGGAGATATTCCAGTATAAAAGGGATAGGTGCCTGCGAGGGAGACGTAGCCCGTTGCTCACACCAACAGGAGAACCGCTTCCACTTGGCTAGATAAGTGGTCCGCGTAGAGAGCTTTCGACTTCCCAGCAGAACCTGCTGGACGGCCTGCGAGCATTGCCGCTCTGTCCGACTCAACCATGAAGCATCCACGCCGTGAGGTGGAGTGACTGCAGGTCGGGGTGACACAACCGGCCGTGGTCCTGGGAGATGAGATCCCGACTCAAGGGGAGCGTGATCGGCGTTCGTACTGAAAGCTCCAGCAGAGTGGTGTACCAGTGTTGTCTCGGCCAAGCGGGAACGACTAGAATTACCCGTGCATGGTCCCTGCGGATCTTGAGCAGCACCCTGTGGACCAACGGAAATGGAGGAAAGGCGTAGAACAGGTGGTCCTTCCATGTTAGAAGGAAGGCATCTGACCGAGAGCCCGGGGCTCGCCCGTGTAGGGAGCAGAATGCCTGGCACTTCCTGTTGGCCCGAGATGCAAAGAGGTTGACCTGGGGAAATCCCCACCTCTGGAAGACGGAATAGATGATGTCCGGGCGAATCGACCACTCGTGCGTCTGGAAGGACCTGCTGAGACGGTCCGCCAGCGTATTCTGAACTCCAGGAAGGAAGGATGCCGTGAGATGTATCGAGTGGGCGATGCAGAAGTCCCACAGGCGAATGGCCTCTTGGCATAGGAGCGACGAGTGGGCTCCGCCTTGTTTGTTGATATAAAACATGGCCGTGGTGTTGTCGGTGAGAATCAGCACGCAACGGCCGTGTAGGAAGTTGAGGAATGCCTGACAGGCTAGGCGCACCGCCATCAGCTCCCGGACGTTGATGTGTAGGGCTAGTTGGGACGCGGACCACAGTCCCTGGGTGTAGTGCTCCCCGAGGTGAGCGCCCCATCCTAGAGATGAAGCGTCCGTGACTAGGTGGAGGGAGGGTTGAGGAGCGTGGAACGGCACTCCTGCACAGACCGCCGTGCGATCCGTCCACCAGGTGAGGGAGGCCAAGACCGAGGACGGAACCGTGACTACCATGTTCAGGTCGTCCCGGTGAGGACGGTATACCGATGATACCCAAGCCTGCAGTGGACGAAGCCGTAGCCTGGCGTGCCTGGTTACGTAGGTGCACGAGGCCATGTGGCCCAAGAGGGCAAGGCATGTCCTTATGGTGGTAATCGGAAAAGCCCTGTGTCCTTGAATGACGCTTGAGATGGTATGAAACCAGGTGTCTGGCAGGATGGCTCGGGCACTTCTGGAGTCCAGGACTGCTCCAATGAACTCTATTCTCTGAGTTGGTACTAGAGCGGACTTCTCTCTGTTGAGTAGAATGCCCAGCTCGTGGAAAGTGTGTGTCACTATGTGGACCTGATCCTGAACTTGGTCCCTGGTGCGGCCGCGTACCAGCCAGTCGTCCAAGTACGGGAACACCTGTACCCCTTGTCGACGAAGGTAGGCCGCGACGACTGCCAGACACTTTGTGAACACTCTGGGAGCTGAGGACAAGCCGAAGGGAAGAACTGCAAATTGGTAGTGTGCCCTGTTTACTACAAATCGCAGGAAGCGCCTGTGAGGCGGATAGATTGCTATGTGAAAGTATGCGTCCTTCATGTCGAGGGCGGCGAACCAGTCTCCAGGATCCAGTGAAGGGATAATGGTCCCCAAAGATACCATGCGGAACTTCAACTTTACTATGAATTTGTTGAGTCCGCGCAAGTCTAAGATGGGCCGTAGACCCCCATTCGACTTGGGGATCAGGAAGTAGCGGGAATAAAACCCCCTGCCCCTTAGCTCCGATGGAACCTCCTCTATGGCCCCCATAGCAAGGAGCCCAAAAACCTCCTGCGTCAGGAGTTGCTCGTGAGAAGGGTCCCTGAAGAGGGACGGGGAGGGAGAGTGGGAGGGGGGGGGGCGAGGAAAACTGGAGGGCGTATCCCCTCTCCACCGTGCGAAGGACCCAGCGGTCCGATGTTATAAGGGACCAAGCACGGTGGAAACGGGAGAGGCGATCCCGGAAGGGGGGGGTTGGATCCTGGGTACTGGTCGTGGTGCCGTCCTCGACCGCACCTTCAAAAGTTTTGCCTAGGCCCTGAAGGTGGCCTAGGCTGGCCCTGGTTCTGACCAGGTTGAGGGCCGGTCGACCTTCGCCTCCCTCCTTGACCCCGCCTCCTGGCAAAGTCCTGTCTTGGACGAGGCGGGGGAGGGTAGAACCTCTGAGGCTGGGGCCTGAAGGGTCTGCGCTGAGGCCCTGGGACATGCATCCCCAGGGAGCGCATCATTGTTCGGGAGTCCTTTAGGTTTTGGAGTCTCGAATCTGTCTTTTCCGAAAAAAGGCCCTGGCTCTCAAACGGTAGATCCTGCAGGGTCTGCTGCAGCTCTGGTGGCAAGCCTGACACCTGGAGCCAGGAGAGCCGCCGCATGGCTATCCCCGAAGCCAGGGTCCTAGCGGCCGAGTCCGCTATGTCGAGGGAGGCTTGCAGGGAGGTACGTGCCACCCGCTTACCCTCCTCTACCAAGGCCCCAAACTCTTCCCTCGATTCCTGGGGAACCAGCTCCTTAAATTTCCCCATCGAGGACCACGAGTTAAAACTGTAGCGGCTCAGGAGCGCCTGCTGATTCTCCGCTCGAAGTTGGAGCCCTCCCGCGGAATAGACCTTGCGTCCGAACAAATCGAAGCGCTTAGCGTCCTTCGATTTGGGCGCAGCGGCCTGCTGGCCATGGCGCTCCCGTGCATTGACTGATGAGACCACCAGTGAGCACGGCTGGGGATGTGTATACAAGTACTCGTGGTCTTTTGAGGGCACAAAGTACTTCCTCTCCACCCCTCTGGCCGTGGGTGGAATAGAGGCCGGGGTTTGCCAGATGGTGGTGGCGTTCGCCTGTATGGTGCGGATAAGCGGTAACGCCACCCTAGATGGGGCATCCGCTGAGAGGATGTTCACGATTGGGTCATGAACCTCCACAATCTCCTCCACCTGGAGGTCCATATTGCGCACCACCCGGCGCAACAGGTCCTGGTGAGCCCGAAGGTCTATAGGAGGCGGACCCATGGCGGATGTACCCGCTACGGCCTCATCGGGGGAGGAGGAGGAGGATCCCCCCGGTGGAAAGGGGTCCAAGGGCGGATCCTGTTCCAGGTGTTCCTGGAGCTGGACATCCCCTGCTCCTGGGTCCAGGGCCTCCGCCGGTGTGGGCACTGGAGCCTCCATGCCACCTGGAGGAGGGCGGGAGATGGTGGACTCCGGGACCCTGGGCTCGGAACGTGCCGAGCGGGAGGCAGATGGTGGGGCCCCTTGTGCCTGGTGGTAGGCCCACAGTGTCCAGAAGGACCAATGCGCAGGTCCCTGCGTAGGGTCCTCGGCCGTCTCCTGCAAATGGCCGACATCTGCTGCCTCC
>NW_020693669.1:0-3040 GCF_002925995.2 Terrapene triunguis
CAGGGTAAGGACCGCTGCATAAGATCTGTAACTGCCCTCCCCCGCCACCAAGTCACAGAGCAACACCACCCCCCCCACCACACAGAACATGAAAACCACCTCCCAGACTGACCAGGATAACTAGTCACTGCACTGTATATGTGCCCTGCTGCTGCACCTGCCCCCTGCTAAAGGTGACTGTCCTGTCCAATGACCAAGGCCCTTCCCCCCTCTTCAGACAGACTCCCCTCCAAAAGAAGAGGATGGAAACAGAAATGAACAGAAACGTATTCTTTATTAACAACCGCACATGGAACGGGGGGGTGAAACTTGGACGGGGTCTTGTGTGAGGCGGGTAGGAAAGGACTTTTCAAATTTTGGGGAATGAGAGCCTTCTAGTGGTAGAGCAGTCCGCAGGGGTGGAGTGAAATTTTTCACGGCCCCTTCCACCCCTCCGTGTTTGGACTTTGGGTGAGGGGGGTATGGGACTTGGTGGCGGGGCAGGGCAGTTACAGAGAGACTGCAGCGGGGCTCTCTCCTCCTGCCTCCGGTCCTGCAGAACATCCACAAGGCGGCGGAGCGTGTCCGTTTGCTCCCTCATTAGTCCAAGCAGCGTTTGAGTAGCCTGCCTGTCCTCCTGTCGCCACCTCTCCTCCCGTTCAATGTTTGCCCGGTGCATTTGGGACAAGTTCTCCCTCCACTGTGTCTGCTGGGCTGCCTGTGCTCGGGAGCATCCCATTAGTTCAGCAAACATGTCTTCCCGTGTCCTCTTCTTCCTCCTCCTAATGTGCGCTAGCCTCTGGGCAGATGTGGCTGTGGGAATTGGAAAAAGGGAGTGAATTCCTGAGACAGAGCAATGTATCTGTGAACAGAGAACATAGTCTTTCTCTGTGAACAAGACCATGCAGAGCACCTATCACACGCGCACTGAGGACAAGGTCGAATTTTCGGCCCTCGCCTACAGTGCCTGCGGTCTTGCTGTGGCGAGCTGAGGAGCAGGGCAGGACACCGGACTTTGTCTAGCTGGCAAACATGGTAAGCCGTAGACTTGTGGCCGCTTAAAACTTTAAGAGTGGCACTGGCCTCCTTTCACATAGAAAGCAATGCGAGTCTCTGCTGGCAGCAATCCTGCAAGCATGAACTCTGGCCCTGTCCCACCCCCTCGCGGCTGTAAACCGCGTGGCTGTAAACCGGCGGTTGCAGTTCTGTAAAGGGACGGGCAAGCAGTCCCAATACTAACTTTCCCCTACCTAATTCACAGCAGGGAGTCATGCCTGACATCACCCTCCTGAAGGTCTCCGAGAGCCAGAAGGAGAAGATGCTCCGGGACAGCCTGCAGAAACCGGGGCCATTTGCTGCACTGCTGTGCAAGGCCATGATCCCGGAGTACCTGCTGGCGTTGTGGCAGGGAAACGTGTCCTACCACGGGGGGCCTAATAAGCTCTCCCTGCCCAGGAACCTGCTGATGAGGCTTGAAAAACACCTGCAGGAGGTGTATGAGGAGTTCTCCCCGGAGGATGTCGCCTCGATCCCCGGTTACATTGACCAGTTCTTGGCTTAGGTGCCCTTGGAGGGACAAATGACTGCAGGGTTTTGGGCACTATAATCATGAAGCGGACATTGTGAGATTTTTTTAAAATGGTTCGGACTATATATTGAGGCGCCCAAAGACGGAGTAATCATGATACACTTTGCACTGATTCCCCTTTTGTTTGACTTTCCTGTTTACATGTTTTGAAGCACTTTACCCACTGTTAATATTTTCAATCTTCCTGTTTTGTTGCAAATAAATGTTTACATGTTTTAAAGCACTTTAGCTACTGTTAATATTTTAAATATGCCAGTTATGTTGTAAATAAATGTTTGGATATTTAAAACACTTACTGCTTGATCCTTCCCCTGAATCTGTGTCTGGGGTAACGGCTGGGGAGGGTTGGTAGGGGATCTCTGTCAGGGTGATGAAGAGCTCCTGGCTGTCGGGCAAATCAGCGTTGTAAGCGCTGTCTACTGCCTCGTCCTCCTCATCTCCTTCCTCCTCTTCCCCGTCCGCTGAGGAACCGGCCGCGGACAATATCCCATCCTCAGAGTCCACGGTCAGGGGTGGGGTAGTGGTGGCGGCCGCACCTAGGATGGAATGCAGTGCCTCGTAGAAACGGGATGTGTGGGGCTGGGATCCAGAGCGTCCGTTTGCCTCTTTGGTCTTCTGGTAGCCTTGTCTCAGCTCCTTGATTTTCACGCGGCACTGCGTTGCATCCCGGCTGTAGCCTCTCTCTGCCATGGCTTTAGAGATCTTCTCATAGATCTTTGCATTCCGTCTTTTGGAGCGCAGCTCGGAAAGCACGGACTCATCTCCCCACACAGCGATGAGATCCAAGACTTCCCGATCCGTCCATGCTGGGGCCCTCTTTCTATTGGATTGCACGGCCATCTCTGCTGGAGAGCTCTGCATCGTTGCCACTGCTGCCGAGCTCGCCACGGTGTCCAAACAGAAACTGCGCTTCAAACTGCCCAGACAGGAAAAGGAATTCAAATTTTCCCGGGGTGTGGCTGGTCAGAGCATCCGAGCTCGGACTGCTGTCCAGAGCGTCAACAGAGTGGTGCACTGTGGGATAGCTCCCGGAGCTATTAGCGTCGATTTCCATCCACACCTAGCCTAATTCGATATGGCCATTTCGAATTTAGCGCTACTCCTCTCGTTGGGGAGGATTACAGAAATCGATTTAAAGAGAGCTCTATGTCGAACTAAATGGCTTCCTGGTGTGGACGGGTGCAGGGTTAATTCGATATAACGGCGCTAAATTCGACATAAAAGCCTAGTGTAGACCAGGCCTAAGTCTGCTTCTTGGGGCAGGGAAGACAGAGAGAGAGAGAGAGAGAGAGAGAGAGAGAGAGCACATATCAACAGTGTTTAAGAAATGGGTAGAGCTGGTTGGAAAACTGATTTTCTGTTTTGCAAAAAAGTATGAGAGTTCATAAACAAATGTAGTCCTGAATAGAGAAAAAGGCAAATTTTGGAGATTTTCACCAACAAAATGCAGAAAAAAAATTGTTTTGGGCCAAT
>NW_020693670.1:0-760 GCF_002925995.2 Terrapene triunguis
TGAAATTTCATTGAAAAATGTACACTTTCTGTGGGAAAGAAAATTCACTGACTCTTTTTCAAATTTGCAAATAGCTGTACTCACAACAGGTACTATTTTGCAAATGTTTGATAGTCTTAGGCCTGGTCTACACTAGGCTTTTATGTCGAATTTAGCGCCGTTATATCGAATTAACCCTGCACCCGTCCACACCACGAAGCTATTTAGATCGACATAGAGCTCTCTTTAAATCGATTTCTGTAATCCTCCCCAACGAGAGGAGTAGCGCTAAATTCGAAATGGCCATGTCGAATTAGGCTAGGTGTGGATGGAAATCGACGCTAATAGCTCCGGGAGCTATCCCACAGTGCACCACTCTGTTGACGCTCTGGACAGCAGTCTGAGCTCGGATGCTCTGACCAGCCACACCCCGGGAAAATTTGAATTCATTTTCCTGTCTGGGCAGTTTGAATCTCAGTTCCTGTTTGGACATCGTGGCGAGCTCAGCAGCAGTGGCAACGATGCAGAGCTCTCCAGCAGAGATGGCCGTGCAATCTAATAGAAAGAGGGCCCCAGCATGGACTGATCGGGAAGTCTTGGATCTCATCGCTGTGTGGGGCGATGAGTCCGTGCTTTCAGAGCTGCGCTCCAAAAGAAGGAATGCTAAGATCTACGAGAAGATCTCTAAAGCCATGGCAGAGAGAGGCTACAGCCGGGATGCAACGCAGTGCCGCGTGAAAATCAAGGAGCTGAGACAAGGCTACCAAAAAACCAAAGAGGC
>NW_020693670.1:770-2795 GCF_002925995.2 Terrapene triunguis
AGGGCGCCAGTATAGGGCTTCATGAGCCAGGGCATTAGCGGGTAGGCTGGGTCCCCGAGGATGACTGTAGGCATCTCCACATCCCCAAGAGTTATTTTGTGGTCTGGGAAGTAAATACCTTCCTGCGGCCGTCTAAAGAGACCAGAGTTCCTGAACACGCGAGCGTCATGAACCTTGCCCGGACATCCGACGTAGATGTTTGTAAAACGTCCCCGATGGTCCACCAGTGCTTGCAGCACCATTGAAAAGTAGCCCTTTCTGTTGATGTACTGGCTGGCCTGGTGGTCCGGTCCCAGGATAGGGATGTGAGTCCCATCGATAGCCCCACCGCAGTTTGGGAATCCCATCTCGGCAAAGCCATCTATGATGACCTGCGCGTTTCCCAGGGTCACTACCTTTGGGAGCAGTACCTTGACGATTGCCTTGGCTACTTGCATGACAACAACCCCCACGGTAGATTTGCCCACACCAAAGTGGTTCGCGACTGACCGGTAGCTGTCCGGCGTTGCAAGCTTCCAGAGGGCTATGGCCACTCGCTTCTCAACTGTGAGGGCTGCTCTCATCCTGGTATTCTGGCGCTTCAGGGCAGGGGACAGCAACTCACAAAGTTCGAGGAAAGTCCCCTTCCGCATGCAAAAGTTTCGCAGCCACTGGGATTCATCCCAGACCTGAAGCACTATGCGGTCCCACCAGTCCGTGCTTGTTTCCCGGGCCCAGAATCGCCGTTCCACAATATCCACATGACCCATTGCCACCATGATGTCCTGGGCGCTGGGGCTCGTGGTTTCTGACAGCTCTGTGCTACTCTCCGACTTCAGGCCATCACGGCGGTGTCGTAGCCTCCTCGCCCGATTACTCTGCATCTGCCTCAGGGAAAGGTGTATGATAAGCTGCGAGGTGTTGAGAACGGCCACAACTGCAGCGATGGTCGCAGCGTGATCCATGATCGCAGTGCTGTGGCGTCCACGCTGTCACTGACCAGAAAAGTGCGCGAACTGATTTCCCGCCGGCGCTTTCATGGAGGGAGGGAGGGCGTTAGTGACGGACAGATGACGACACATTTTTTTACCCAGAAGGCATTGGCGGCTCGACCCAGAATTCCGATGGGCAGCGGGGACTGCGGGAACTGTGGGATAGCTGCCCACAGTGCACCGCTTCCAATATCGACGCTCGCCCCGTTAGTGTGGACTCACAAAGTCGAATTACTCTCCTTAGTGTGGACACACACGTTCGACTTTGCAATATCGATTCCACATATTCGATTTAAGTAAAATCGAACTACCCTCGTAGTGTAGACATACCCTTAGTGAAATATCTCAGAGCAGAAGGATAATGCAGTGCTTAAGATACTAACCTGGTAAACCCAGGTTCAATTCTTTGCTCTGGCACAGACTTCCTGTGTGACCTTCAGTATGTCATGCAGAGTCTCTATGCCCGTTCCCCATCTATATAATGAGATCGATAGCAGAGGTGGTGTTAGGATAAACTGTCTCCATACACCCCTTGGGTTGGAAGACCCCAAAGAGACCATTGCCCTATTGCTGCTAAGTACCAATCAGTGCTGTGCAGGAGGGGCCATGGCAGGTACAGTTCCTCCCTGTGAGGGTGGCAGCTCCACACTACCTTGATGCAGAGCTATGCCTTGCAGGCACAACTTATCCTTGTGATAGTAGATTCCCCCCCGAAAGAGAGATGTTTATTGTATGTTACAAGCCATCTTAATCTTGATTTAGCGCATGGTGCAATATCAGCTCTGTGTAATGGGAATTTCAAACTTGTGGTGAGTTAGAAACTTACTCTTCACCTGACATTGTCTTAAAGACAATGGTGATAATCCTCAATTGTGTTAAATAAATATAAAATAATGGGCCTGATTCTGATCTCACAGCAGTGTATATGAGTAATAACCCCACTTAACAGATGAAACTACACCAATATAACACTCTAGTGTGAGAGGAGAATGAGGCCCACTGTGGTGGTGTTCCATTTATATTCTCAGATAGTCCATGTTTACTAGTGGAAGTA
>NW_020693671.1:0-7064 GCF_002925995.2 Terrapene triunguis
GCAACCCCGCAGCGGACCCGAAGCCAGGAAAGAGGCCCAATAGACTGCACGACCTTATTAGGCATAGTGCTTATCACAGGAAACTTATGAGGGACGTGTCCCTAGTGTTACCACACAAAAAGCCATTTCTGCAGTTTCCGTATTGTACTGTTCTTCCTAATAAGGGAAAGACAGTAGGGCACTAAAAAACCAATCAATGCGTGCCACATTCACTTCCAAAAACTATATACTTAGTCGCCCCTGTATAGCAATTAGAGGTGTCCCGAAAACGAATCTACATCACGGCCAGTCCAGGTCTGATCAACTTGGGCTTGACCCTCCCGCTCCCGAATCCAGCCTGAGCGTGTGTCGTATAGCCGGCTCGAACTCATTATGTATATGCTCTCCCATCTGGCTGTTATCTGCATGGTTGTAAGTAATTAGTTAACTATCATTGCTTTGTTTGTGGTTACTTTGCTTGTTACCCCATACTGTGGTTAGACTGAAAAAGGCCTCAATTGTTAATGTGTTTCCTTTCCCTTGTCTTGTAAGTGCTTTTTAAAGTTAGTTACATAATAATTGCAAGTGTTACAAATTTAGTTACATAGTAATTATAGTTGCTTAAAATCTGTTACATAGTATAGTAGCACGTTAATAAGAATTCATAAAATTAACATTTTATTATAATTATCATCATATAATAAAATTGAGTTATATCCATTTCTCCTCGTCCTGGGTCATTCAACTCAGTCCTTCACCGAGAACCCCTAAAGAACCACAAGTCCCTTTTGGGCCGAACATGGCATCACGAACAGGATTCTTGGAATTGGAGGACGGTGGGTGTCCCTGGAGGCTTAGGTCTAGAGGGGATGATGAAACGGAACAGTTTCATCACCTACAGTTTCATCTGTTTACAAGTAAATCCCAACCCGAAAATCTTGAATGGGTTTGTTCCATAGGTACAGGGAGGGACTGCAAGAGTTACACAGTGCCCCTCACGTTGCGAGATGTGGGCTGTCTTTTAACAGTTCACCCAGCTTTTAGAACAGTCCCATCTGATAGGTCTCTTCAACCCCAGTGTACTCAGGCTGGGGATCCAACTGATGGGTCGGACCCGGAACAACTATGGAAAAATTGTTGTCGAATTGTAAAGGGGTCAGGGGGCTCCGTTTCGAAACTGGAGCCAATACCCCATGTGCCCATATCCAGCCCTGGGCACAACCTCTTGTGTCAGCTCACGGAGGGGCTGGAAGAAATTAAGAAGGCCAAAAAACTACGCCCTGACACTTATAAGTCTGAGGACGTCTCCTCGGTACTTTGTAAATTTCTGGGTAAAGCCCTGGACCTTTGCTCCGTTCTACACGGGGGCACTATGTTTGCGGCCAGGCAAGCAGTCACGGGGTCCGAAATTGATCCCGGGGCAGGGAATGCTGAATCGCATCCCGTATTAACAACTCCACCTCCGTATGAGGAACCAAAAAGGCCGCAGCAACCTGGTGTTTCACTGCCCCAGGTTTATCCCGATCTGCCTTCGCAGCCATCGGCCCCTCTTGACCCAGTAATTAACCCTCCAGGTAATAATCCAGTCTTGGAGGCATTTCCGATCGCCGTCACCAAGACCGAGGTCGACCAACAAGGGGCCACCACTCACGTCACCGAATATCGATCTCACACGAAGGCCGAAATGAAGGATTTTATAAAAGATACGCAAAGGCATGAGGGGGAACCACCCCTAGTTTGGTTAGGGCGCCTAGCTATGGAGCATGGACAGGAGCTCGTAGACCGGGATGAAGGTGTATTGCTTGCCCGATCACCTAGCTGGGCAAGAGGGTTTCCCGGTTATAGGTTACTGGATAACACAGTTTGGGCAGTTACGGTCACAGCCGCAGCCTTATTGGCAATGGAGGGATCGTTTAAGGGCATGTATATACCACCAGGATCCATTCTTACTTCCCAAGACCTTATGTTTGGCATAGCCGGTGCCTCCATAGCTTTATGGACTCCCCAGCGCCACCCGCTCACGTTAACCCAGGCACAACAACTAATGCCCACCCCCCTCCGCTATTTAACCGACCCCTCACGAATTCCAGTAGATGACAATGCTATTGATATGGCCTTAGAGGGATTATCCAAAGCGGATGCGGGGGCTATGATGTGGATTCATACGGTCGCTGGTCAGCCAATATCAGCTCTGTATGAAACCATAAGCAAGATAAAGATCCCTCCCGAAACCCAAGCTCTCCCGGTAAGCCCAGCTCCTCATACCCATACAACTTTAGAAGGTCCCGGACTGCATCGTAAATACCCAAAGCGCACTCGAGCCGAAAGGGCCTGATTTGGGTTTTTGCTCGGACACGGGCTCTCAAAAGAGGCCCTGCGTAAAATGACTGATACTCAGCAGCTAGAGTTAGCCGTGAAATTGGGATGGGAAGATTGGGTCCATTCACCAGAGAAGCCAAAAAACGACTAGGGGCCGAATGCCATCCGGCCCAAACTCGTACCCTTGTGGATGAGTGCCCCCATGCGACCCTCCTAATTGAGGTTCGCATTCCTATAGAGTTTCTTTTAGACACGGGGGCACAAATTAGTATTATTACCGAAGACGTCCCGCATGTTCCCACTGGATCCTATATGTTCATACAAGGGCTTCACGCTGTCCAACAAAAACCCGTGGTCCTTGTTAGAGTCACCCGCGGCCCCTATTTAGTCAAACTCAAAGCCCTGCTGGGCTCAAAAAACCTGTTAGGCGTCTCGGATATTAAAAGACTCAATCTAAAATGACACGTTGTCGAGGCCCTTCCAGTTGAAACGTCCCCACAGGCGACCCCTTATGTCCCCATTGTAAAAGATCCCAGGCTGTGGAAATACTGCCCCATCCCCACTCCCTCGGCCGGGCAGGAACCAATCCGGACCCTCATTAGTCAACTCTTAACGGAGGGTAAACTCGAACGAGTTAGTTCATCTCGGTACTTATCACCCGGATGGGGAATCCCCAAGCCTGGCGACCCAACTAAATATCATCTTGTAATTGACTATCGCCAGGCTAATAGTCGTGTTGAACATTTATGTTTTTCTAGTCCTTGGACAATCCCGGACATAGAACAACAACTAAGTAACGTAAATAACCAATGGGCATGTACCCTTGATTTGCAAGATATGTTTTACCAAGATCCTTTAGATGATAAATTGAGTATTTTAAATTTCGGGTTTGCAGGAGCCCAGTACCGGTGGAAGGTCTGCCCCCAAGGGTTGTGTAACTCCCCAGCACTAGCATCCACCAAGCTTAGTATAACTCTAGATCAGGTGCACCCAGAAGATGGTGCAGTTATTCTCTCCTATGTGGACGATGTGGCCATTTGTGGCCAAACTAAAACCGCGGTAGAGAAAACCACAACTGCAGTATTGCACGCCCTCAATCGCGATGGCTGGAAAATCAATAAAACCAAAAGCCATCTAACCCCTAGTCAAAATTTTTCCTTTTTGGGAATTGCAGTATCCGGGGGAGCCCTTTCTCACACCTCTTCCAAAATTCTTCGGCCCTGGCTAGAGCAGCCTCTACAGACAAAACACCAGGTCCAGCAGCTACTCGGACTGTTAAATTATCATCGCCGATATTTGCCGAGTCACTTAATCCCTTTGCTAGAAGCAATCAAATCCACAGTTACCTCCAAGTGTGGCAGGAATCCCTGGACCATAGAGGCACAGGAAGCTCTCAAGTCCCTAGCGGTCTGGTATCATTCCAACCCATCACTAGCCCGTGTAGACCTTAGCGCTCCTGTAAACATTTCATTATTTGTCACGGCCCACTATGTAGGGTACACAGTGTCCCAATATGGTGCCCCGGTATGTAATTGGGCCCACCGTCTAACTGGCCACCAGTATAATTATGGTCCAGTTGGAAAAATGTTGTTGGCCACAGTAGCGGCTCACCAGTGGTCCCGCATAGGCGTAGCCGGGACCCTTACTGGACCGGGGGTCCACTTAATCCCTTGGCTAACAGCAACCCCCGCCCCCAAGTTCCAGGGAACAACTAGTACAGTCGTTGGTGTACCAAGTCGAGACGTCTTGGTGGGGGTGGGCACTGTCCTCTAATGCGCACCCCCTCTTTCCCCTTTCTGAGCCACCACTGTGCGTAGAAACCAGATATGACCCCTGGGTTGTGTCTGATGGAGGGACCTCCGCAACTCCCCGCGCAGGAGTCCTATGTGGGCTTTGTAACTACTTTAACGTAAAAGAATTAGATTCCTCCACCACAGCCCAGGAAGCGGAAGTATGGGGGGGTCTTACTCGCCACCCAGCATGTTTCTACTGCCCATCCTAAGCAACAACAGGTAGTAATGGGAGTAGATTCTCAGTTCTGCCTAAGCATATTAGTGGGACAGGCCAATCCCACAGCTTTCGAGACGCTCTGGTCTCAAGTTTTTACTATCATCCAAGGCAGCAAACGTCCATGCTTTGTCACTCACTGTCCCTCTCATCGTCCAGATTCTAATCCCCTTCATACAGCCCTCGATCAGCGCTTGCGTGAACCACTGCCCATGGTCCAAGCCCTGACTAACCGTCCCATTGGGCACGTCAATGCAGACCCATTTTTAAAATGGATGCATGATGAGTGGGGTCATCTTCCACCTCGAGCTCTTTACTCCTTACTAACCGAAGATGGGCATCACTCGTCTGATGTAACCCATAGTCAGTGCGAGCAAGCTTCCCAAGCTTGCCTTCCTTGCGTGCAAATAAAAAATATGAACCGCCCCCGATGTGAGCGGTCGGCTTTCACAGCCGAGCATTTCAGGCTGGGAGACACCTGGCAAATAGATCTTATTGGTCCCTTGCCAGGTGCTCGTTGTCACCCCAAGGGATTAGTTGTTGTAGATCTAGGATCCCGACAAACATTTTGTGTTCCTCTTACTAAGTCCTCTGCTCCATCGGTAATAGCCGCTTTAAGACAGGTAGCCGCTGCCTGGGGCTTGCCCACAGAGGTACAAGCAGATGGAGGTCCCCTGTTCCACAGCAAGGCTTTGGAACAACTCATTCTGGGATGGGGGGGCACGTCTCCACATCCATACCAAGTATCACTCTCAAAGTAATGGGCTTGTGGAGCGAAAAATTGCCGTTCTTAAAACCATGCTGCGCACTTGTAACCCGAATCCGGATTTTAAAGGATGGACTAATTATTTGTCTCAGGTTATAATTGCTCTAAACAAAAGCTATTCCCAATGGCCGGACATTGATCCTAGACCCCAAGACCCTTGGACCCCTGTGTTTCAAATGGGTCAACTGGTCTGGGTTACCGAGCCCACTGCAGATGGCTCCCACAGCCCAATACCGGGAGCCATTCTTAAGTCAGGAAAGTATCCCAACACTTATTTAGTTGATGTTTATGGTTCCAAATCTGTGCTTACTCACCATAATTGGCTTAGCAGGCGCGCTCCCAGCTAAAAAACAAACAAACAAAAAAAACTAGTACTGGGATTAACTGACCCCAAAGGGTCTTTTGTCGTTATTTTGTCATTTTAGGTGTCCCTTGCCCTCGGAAGGCTCGGTCAATCATCTGACTTTGAAGCCTGGTTCCCCACCTATTGGCTCCAGAAGAAAGCCGACGCTGATCTCCCCCAACATTGCCTCATCTGCTCCCTGCCGGTCGCCGATGTCAGCAACTCACCATTCTTGTTCATCTCGGAAACCAAACCTGGTGGAATCATTGTTCAACAGACTTTCCGGAACTGTTTGGAGCCCTTAATGCCTCTTATTGAGGGCCTATGTTTAAAAGTGTATCTGTGGTGGTAAATGCTTCTGTTCCCATAGATGTTTGTTATGTGTTTCACGCACCCGATCATTGCCCAAGTTTAGGTCCACCGGTGTTCGTAGGAAATCAAACCAGCTGTCGTATACATGTCATCCCTAATAATTGTACTGGGTGGTGTAATTATACAAATAGTCACATCATCACACAGCCCCCTTATAGTGAAACATCACACCACCCAGGTTGGTATGTTACCTGGTTCGCCTTTATGACTATGAGTTGGGAACAATTTGGACCCAAAGTATATTTCTCCTCAGACACCCCCCTTCCACAGTTACGCCCAGGGCATTTTTGGATTTGTGGGGACCGTGCACATTCCAGTCTCCCTCTCAATCCACACAGAGTCTGCACAATAGGCCTCCTTAGGTTGCATGGAGGGGGAATATATTACACCCAAAGACCACACTTCTATAATCACCTCCAACGCCGGTCCTTTTGGACCTTTAGGGAAAACGTAAAATCAGCCAGTGCAAATCTAGGGTCAGCTATTCTTACCTTTAACCCTATCGGTAACATGTTGTTAAGAGACCAAGTTATGTTTCAGTCCCTGGCCCTTGAATCATTGGCTAATTGCACCGCTGAGGGATTTAAGCTTCTAGCTACTCAGTCTGATGAAGTAACCACCTATATTTCACAAAACTGCTTAATGATTAATTATTTACTACAAACTAATTATTTTTGTGCTAAATTTGATGAAGTCTATCCCATGCTTAAGGGAAAATGTTGTGTACATGTAAATTCTATTTCACTTAATCTAAGCTCAGTGGCAAAAAATTTAGAATCCTTAAGTGTTGTCATTCGGGAAAGTTGGGAAAGGTATGCCCTTTGGTCGTTCCTAAACTGGTTGGGACTGGGAGCGTACAAGAATCAAATTATGTCTTTTTTTATCTCCTTGGTGGTGGGCTGCGTTATGCTGTGCCTTGGGTGTGCATGTCTTAAAGCCCTGGTTCGCAGGACGGTAACGTCGGCCTTCATGGCCTCAGCCCCGGAGACGGAGCCCCTCATAGGGGGTGGACCTGACTCCGAGGCAGAGGTTTAGGCAGCGACCTGGCCACGGGGGCTTGTTAATACAGCGTATACCCCCTCCCCCCCAATTCGTTTTGGCCAGACCGCTTTGCAACCCCGCAGCGGACCCGAAGCCAGGAAAGAGGCCCAATAGACTGCACGACCTTATTAGGCATAGTGCTTATCACAGGAAACTTATGAGGGACGTGTCCCTAGTGTTACCACACAAAAAGCCATTTCTGCAGTTTCCGTATTGTACTGTTCTTCCTAATAAGGG
>NW_020693672.1:0-1840 GCF_002925995.2 Terrapene triunguis
AACTATGACAACGACTGTGCCTTCCACCAAGTCTACCGAAACCAGTACAACCGCCACACCAACTACACCCACAACCCTCACTCTCACCACGACTACCTTGTCCACTAGCTCACCAGAGAGCACAACATCAAAGTCAACCCCTACCATTTCCACTACCTTTACCACGCCCACCACAACCACCACACCAACTACACTCACAAGCGTCACTCTGACGACGCCGACCAGTACTTCACCGGAGAGCACCGCATCTGAGTCCACCGCCCCAAGCACCGTGAAAACAACTACGCTGACGACAGTTTCTCCAACTACTACGTCAACTAAGTCCACAACGGCGTCAACACCAACAGGTACACAAACCTCCTCCATAGGAGATTGAAGCCCATTCTTGTGGGAAGTGTATGGTGTAAACACAGCATTTTCCCTCTTCTATCTAACTTGCTTTTTCTCACAACACAAAACTCACTCTTCCAATATATCCCACCTCCTTTTCAGATTCTTAATCATTAGGATTGCATAGATCCCTTTAGAGATTTGACTCGAACTAATTCCTGGGTACCGACACAGAGGCAATTCCGTCTCTATACCTTCCCGAAAAAGGCACATCCTGAAAACCATTTCCTCTCAACGTGCCTGAAAGGAAACAGACCCAGGGAGTTTCAAATGGGTTGCAGATACGAGTCAAACAATGTGGGTGCTTTCTCTCTCATTGATGCACTCCAGTCCATTCATTTTGTTTTCCAGTTAGGCCAGTTTAACAGCCATGGTTGATGGTTTGGTAAGGCCTACTTCATTTAGTCACACTGACAGGATTCAAGCTTTTTTCTTTTCTTTACACTCTTGCTTTGCATGAAAAGAGTCACCTAGACATACTACTCCTGTCTCAAGGGGAGAGTTCCACAATCGGTGGGTAAAATCAGACTTCTAGATCAGCCTTGTTCATCCGTTTTGACTTTAGCCCCTCAAAATGATTTAAACTGTCCCGCCCCACTACTTTCCCAACCAGTAAACACCCTTGCAAATGTGTGCATTTTTAAAACGGTTGGCAATTAAGTCATTTATTTCAACCGCTGGCCCATTCTCCATTACTAAAGGATGAGAGAGGGCCACTTCTCAATTGTTTTCAAAAAAATTTTGCTATTGATCTAGCACAAAGTTGCCTTCATTCTAAAACCCCTGTTCATAGTGATACAATTATTTAGTCATGATAAACTCTTCCTCTGCAATCTACCATTTTCTTGTCAACGTCACCATATCGATTCACATTTCTCCCTCACAGTAACACCGAGAAGTACCAGGAAAACAACACCAACCACATCTCTCCCTACAACTTCAAAAACCACTGTATCAACAGAGTCCATCCCAACCTCCTCACCAAAAACCACTCGAATAAGAACTATGACAACGACTGTGCCTTCCACCAAGTCTACCGAAACCAGTACAACCGCCACACCAACTACACCCACAACCCTCACTCTCACCACGACTACCTTGTCCACTAGCTCACCAGAGAGCACAACATCAAAGTCAACCCCTACCATTTCCACTACCTTTACCACGCCCACCACAACCACCACACCAACTACACTCACAAGCGTCACTCTGACGACGCCGACCAGTACTTCACCGGAGAGCACCGCATCTGAGTCCACCGCCCCAAGCACCGTGAAAACAACTACGCTGACGACAGTTTCTCCAACTACTACGTCAACTAAGTCCACAACGGCGTCAACACCAACAGGTACACAAACCTCCTCCATAGGAGATTGAAGCCCATTCTTGTGGGAAGTGTATGGTGTAAACACAGCATTTTCCCTCTTCTATCTAACTTGCTTTTTCTCAC
>NW_020693673.1:0-4863 GCF_002925995.2 Terrapene triunguis
GATGCACCACAAAGACCGATGTCTTAGCATCGAAAGGCTTGTTCTGGGCCTCAATTCTCTCCTTCTCCGACTTTCGGAGGAAAGGAGCTGCCACCCCATAGACGGCCATCTCAGCATCCGACGACATGGCTGCGGTTTATCTAGGGCAGCTCAGCAGTGAGCTCTGATGTGGAGAAAATGTTACACTGATGAATCAATAATATTTTGCATCCGTTGGGACACCTCTGACATTTTCTACCCTTGGGATGGTTTAGTGGGGGTAAATTGTAAGGCATCTGTTGAAAATCAGTGGGCGTATGGCTCCTCATAGGTGTGAGGAATGTGAGGGTAAGGTTCTGAACTACAGTCCTGAAGGTTTGAATCTTGCCTGCCTCACACTAAAAGGCCACCTTGCGTTCACTTAGCTGCAGACTGGTTTCCCATTCCATTGGGTTGGTGTACCCCAAGGTAATCAGACGTGATGCTGCCACGTTGCTCCCTTGTGTACTGTTAGCTATGACACTAACATGCCTTAACTACATCAGCCTGATGAGCCATTGGCTTGCGGGAGTTTGACTCCTAATTTAGTCAGGCATTGCAGAGCAGAGCAATAGTTTAACAATCTGGGCCTAAATCTATGGAGAAGACCCTTGCTATTTTGCACTCAGTGATTCAAACAATAAAACAAAGTGAACAAACAATAAAAACCATGAATAACACAACTTTTTTAATGAATTGCCACTGTTCAATTTGAATTATTTATTATAACACGTAGGACAGTTGTAAATGTGCTGGAATATAATTTATAAAAATAACTAAGGCCAAAAATAGGAGTTGGAATTCTAAACCCATTATTAGGCTCTTAAATAAACTATGGATTTATAACAACAGGGAACTGCTGAGTTCTCCGCAGTATTGAAAATGAGACCTTTGTATTACATGTTATAAAATGACTTGTATGTTCAGAGGACAAACTTCTTCAATAAAATTTGGTACGGTAAATTCCTGACAAAATGATCATTACAATAATACATATGTCTGAGGAAAAAGAATACGATTTTGCAATATTCTCTCAGCTGGTGGACTCTAGCCACCTTGGATACAGTCATATCAAAGCCTTAAAGTCTAGAACTGATCAAACTGATTGGTTAGAAGTGAGGATCTAGGACAGGGCACTGGCCAGCCCAGCATCATCGGTCACTGGCTTCAAGTTCAGCCACTGTAGAGACCCTGACCACCATAGGCAGCACCAGGCCAAGCACAATATGTAATGCATTTGCACAATGGGCATAAATATTAGGGGATACAGCAACTGTCCATTCAGCAACACAGAAATCCCACCCTAGATAGTCTCTTACTATCCTCTTGGAATTAGTAAATCAGAATCTTACCTCTTGTGATAACAGATGGATAGTATGCAGTCTGGAAGCTGATCAATACTGTAAAATAGAAATAGAAATTCCCTTCTTATTGCTGCACGAAACGCCAGTGATAAATTATAGATTGAAAATATATAGACACCTTGAAAAGCAGATTTAAAATCACTGCTAACAGAGTCAATCCCTCATGGAAATTAGTGCTAGCGGCTTCAGGAATGTAGCTGGATGTGTGGAATGCAGGGGAAATTTCCCCTCTCCACAAACCCAGGTCCCTCCATATGCTTACCTTGAAGCTTTCTGTGCAAGGACAAGGCAAATTGTTTCCCAGGGGTCCTTTTATAGGGTCTGATCTGCATCTGCAACAGATCTTCAGTCAAAGCATTTTTGGCTAACCTTTCTCTGGCAAAGTATTGTATGGCATACTTAACTAAAGGCATAATTGTCATTTGACATGACTAGATATAATTAGAAATTTTTGATGTCTTACCGGCTATATGAATTAATCTCCTATAAATAATTTGACTTGACAAGGGAATCTGGCCTAATGGGTCAGCTAGAGAACTGGATCCAAGACTCCAAAGTTCTATTGCTGGCTTTCCACTGACTCTTGGAATGTCCTAGGGCAGATTACTTAGTATTGCTTTGCCTCAATTCTTCTAGCTATAAAAGTGCCATAATAATATTTATCCACATCAAAGGCTGTTGTGAAGTTTATGAAGAAATGCTTTAAGACCCTTCTGGCCTTAACCTTGAAACTCTATTAATCTAGGTATTCCTCCCCCGGCACTGTGATAGGGACCTCCTTTCTTTCCCTTGTCCTTTCCCCCCAAACATTCCAGGTGATCTCTAAAGTAAATAGAGCAAATACTTGAGTTATAGAGCTCAGCCCATAGAAATGTATCATATCCTAAAAGCTCATGTTACTAATGGAGGATGTTACACAGGGACCATATCAGTCAAAATTCTTTCTGCTGCCTCTCCTCCTATCCTTGTATTGTCCTTCCAGAGGCAAATCGATTCAAGCCTAAACATGACTCATGCAATTGTACAGACAGTCCCCAAACACATGCTTAATCCACAAACACATAATAACAAAATCTCCTCCTAACACACACAAACACACCCACTCCCTACGCCTCCATCTCACATATCTACACTCCCACTGTTAACCCACACAAACAACTCCCTCAGGCAAATCACCAAACACCAAAACCACATATACCCAGTCCCCACACCCAACACTCATAAACATCTCATCCATCCCAACATGCACACACACAAACATCACATGAGCATACAACTCCTAGTGTTAATACACCCTCAAGCCAACACTTCTGCCCCCCACCACATATACCTTGCAGACTTACTCACAACTTCACACAATCCCATACAGACATAAGAAAGCTCACCATTTTGCACAAGTATACTACCTAGAAAGCAGGATTAGAGAGTAATGTACTGATCCTTCAATATACTAATACTATAAGCAAGGGGAAATTTTAAGACAGAACATGAGAGTACTGCTGTAGTTTTAAGAAAATGGCAGACTTGCTTGAGCAGTTTTAAATCCTGTCAAGCTATAAACAATTTGTTCTCCTGCTCATTAATTGTTAGGTTATTAAAATAGTTCCAAAAACAAAACACATACAAGATCAGAACAATTATCTATCAAATCTAGTACAGTATTACAGTGCTTTGGCCCTACATTTCATAAAAACCTCCCACATTACTCACTTGGCCAATTGTGAAATGCTGCACATAAGAATGGGGCTTGAGAGCTCATAAGACCATGCACTCCTAGGTTTAGAACAAAATTGAATTAGCTATAACTATGAGCAGCGCAAAATTCAATTAATGTCAAGATGCACACTTGAAGCTGAATGTGGTGTATATCTGTGTACAGTTAGTTACCTGTTTTGGGAAATGCCTATAAACTGAGCTCAGCTAAAACTATGAAGGCACCTTGTAAAAAAACGTGCCCTGATACTTCCTCCAAAAGCCTCATAGTGTGTACAGGACTGCACCACCACTGGATCTATGTGTGTGTGAGAAGCCCCTCGCTCCACATGTCAGCAGCAGTGCTGTGAAGACCTGAAACCCTGATTGGTCAGGGGATGGGCCTCTTCCCCCAACCCACCCCCTAAGCCCCTGGGCTGGCCATGGAGCTAGCAGGAAATCCGACTCCTAGTTCCTGCTGCCAGCTTCCCTCCCTCATCCCCTGCAGAATAGGAAAGCCAAGCTAGAAGAGAGGGCAGGCATGAAGGTCGTCATCTCCGAGGCACAGAACAAATAGACACTGGCTGTGCCTCATACACCTCCAGCCTGACCCTCCTCTTCCCACTCAGGTGCTTGGGGAGGGGGCAGCGCTTGATGCCCCATGGCTTCCCTGCCTAGCAGCTGGACCTGCTGCCTGTTTCTGGGGTGCAGCGCAGTGCCAGCAAGGACAGGTAGGTACTAGCCTACCTTAGCGCTGCAGCACTTTGTGGTAGGTGCACCACAGAAAAGTCACCTAGGAACAAAGAATGCAGGCAATGTCTACAGGATTGGGGACCACATGCTGGAAAGCAGGAACCCTAAAAAAGATTTAGGTGGCATAAATGGCAAACCCAGTTGTCATAACTATAAAGGGAAGGGTAACAGCTCTCCTGTGTACAGTACTATAAAATCCCTCCTGGCCAGAGACTCCAAATCCTTTTACCTGTAAAGGGTTAAGAAGCTTGGGTAACCTGGCTGACACCTGACCCAAAGGACCAATAAGGGGACAAGATACTTTCAAATCTTGGGGGGGGGAAGGCTTTTGTTTGTACTCTTTGTTTGGTTGTTGTTCACTCTTGGGACTGAGAGGGACCAGACATCAATCCAGGTTCTCCACATCTTTCTAACCAAGTCTCTCATATTTCAAACTTGTAAGTAA
The DNA here is from genome assembly GCF_002925995.2 of Terrapene triunguis. NCBI lineage: Eukaryota > Metazoa > Chordata > Testudines > Emydidae > Terrapene > Terrapene triunguis. The sequence continues at coordinate 4,273 of NW_020693673.1, forward strand.
ACAGCCAGGCAAGGCGTATTAGTTTTCCTTTGTTTTCTCAACTTGTAAATGTACCTTTTACTAGAGTGTTTATCTCTGTTTGCTGTACTTTGAACCTGAGGCTAGAGGGGAATCCTCTGAGCTCTTTAAGTTTGATTACCCTGTAAAGTTATTTTCCATACTGATTTTACAGAGATGATTTTTACCTTTTTCTTTAATTAAAAGCCTTCTTTTTAAGAACCTGATTGATTTTTCCTTGTTTTAGATCCAAGGGGTTTGGATCTGTATTCACCAGGAGTTGGTGGGAGAAAGGAGGGGGATGGTCAATTTCTCCTTGTTTTAAGATCCAAGGGGTTTGGATCTGTATTCACCAGGAGTTGGTAGGAGAAAGGAGGGGGATGGTTAATTTCTCCTTGTCTTAAGATCCAAGGGGTTTGGATCTGTATTCACCAGGGAATTGGTGAAAGGTTTCTCAAGGCTTCCCAGGGAAGGGAATTAGCTTTGGGAATGGTGGCAGCAGACCAGATCTAAGCTGGTAGTTAAGCTTAGAAGTCTTCATGCAGGCCCCCACATTTGTACCCTAAAGTTCAAAGTGGGGATGCAGCCTTGACA
>NW_020693674.1:0-5096 GCF_002925995.2 Terrapene triunguis
TTTTATGCTGATGTCGTTTACCTCATGTTATTAAACATTTTCTGCTACACTCAGATTCCGTGCTTGCGAGAGGGGAAGTATTGCCTCTTAGAGGTACCCAGGGGGGTGATATGTAATTGTCCCAGGTCACTGGGTGGGGGCTCGAGCCGGTTTTGCATTGCGTTATTGAAACGGAACCCCTAGATACAGAACCCGGCCCTTGTTGCTGCCAACTAGATGGGCAGAAGGGTTACACAGTAATAAATGAAACGTATGTAACTGACAGCTACACTGCCACCATTTACCCCACCCCAGAGTGTACACTCCTCTGGTTTTCAGAGTCCTAGACACTTGCTGTGTGGGCGCGCTTGAAGATCTGCAGCTGGAGACAGCACTCCGTTGGTTCTGTGTATCAGTCCAGCCAAGGCAACAAGCTGCACAACCCCTCTGACGATTGGAGCTGGCTCCACCAAATGTCAGCAGCTCTGGGTCCTGGTTCGGTGGGAAGATCACTCTGCCTCTCTTCAGACTCAGTCTCTCTGCTGTGCCCCTTCCCTTGCAAGTACTTTCCCAAACAAGAGTGGGGGTTACTCACAGTTCCTTCACTGCAGGCCCACCTCAATCAGCTCTAGGCACAGCAACGGTCTCTGCTCTGACCCCAGTGAAGCCACCAACAGCCTCTGAGATTCCCTGCTCAATCAAAGACCCTGCAGGCTCTCAGCAGCAGATCCTGGTATGGACCGAGCTCCACAGCAGCCATCTCACTCCTTTTCCCAAAATGGAATCCACGGCCTGCTTGACCTTCATGAGAAAGTCTCTCCCTCTTTCCCAAGGCATCATGGGAGTTGTAGTCTCTAAGGCTAGATTGCAGCACACAGGCTTTACCCCCCGGAACACTCCCAATAAAGTTCAGAGGCCCCTCTAGTAAAGGGTACCTATATTACACTGACAGACGCCAGTCGTTGGCGGGAAGGATCGAACAGAGGACCTCTGGAGCTTAGTGCATGAGCTAAAAGCTAACTGGCTCTTAGCTAAGGCTGTAGAGGAATCATCAGGAATCATAACATTCAAAAAACAGTAGGAGAACACTTTAACCTGTCTGGTCATTCAATGACAGACCTGCGGGTGGCAATTTTGCAACAGAAAAGCTTCAAAAACAGACTTCAACGAGAAACTGCTGAGCTGGAATTGATATGCAAACTAGATACAATCAACTTAGGCTTGAATAGAGACTGGGAATGGCTGAGCCATTACAAACATTGAATCTATCTCCCCATGTAAGTATCCTCACACCTCTTATCAAACTGTCTGTACTGGGCTATCTTGATTATCACTTCAAAAGTTTTTTTCTTTTACTTAATTGGCCTCTCAGAGTTGGTAAGACAACTCCCACCCTTTTTATGCTCTCTGTATGTGTATATATATCTCCTCAATATATGTTCCATTCTATGCATCCAAAGAAGTGGGCTGTAGCCCACGAAAGCTTATGCTCAAATAAATTTGTTAGTCTCTAAGGTGCCACAAGTACTCCTGTTCTTTTTGCAGATACAGACTAACACAGCTGCTACTCTGAAAGCTGTAGAGCAGACTCATTTAACTCTCTCACTCTTAAGTCAGGCCTGCACAACATACGGCCCGCGGGCCACATGCGGCCCGTGGCGGCTCACTGTGCGGCCCGCGGGGGGATTCTAAACCCCATGCACACATCTGTCTCACGTCCCAACCGCACATCGGTCGGGACGCCCTTTAACCGCTTGCTCACCATCACCGCCAAAGTCCCGAGGCTGGCGTGGCGGCGCTTCCTGGGGCAGCTCCCGGTGGCGTGCCCACCCGCCGACAGGAGCCAGCAATGTGGGCGGCTGAGTTCAGCCCAATCAGAGCTGCGGGGGCGGGGCTTTCAGGTGCCCCCTCCCCAACCTGACGCCGGCGCAAGGATATTTTTGCGCCCTCGCGTGCCACTGGCCCCCCTGCCCCAAGCGGGACACGGGCACAGAACCCTCGCCCCCCCCCCTCAGCGGGACACGGGGCTCAGCCACTGCCCCCGTCCTGAGCGCTTTTTGGCCCATGCCCCCGGGACTCCTGCCCCATCCAACCCCCTGCGTTCCTTGACGCCCCCCCCGGGACCCCTGCCCCATCCACCCCCTTCCCTGTCCCCTGACTGCCCCCCGCCGCCCCATCCAACCCCTCCTCTCATTCCTGATGGCCCCCCAGGATCCCTGCCCCATCCAACCACCCCTTCTCCCTGTCCCCTGACCACCCTTGGAACCCCTGCCCCTGACTGCCTTGCACTGCCCCATCCAACCCCTGCTCCTTCCTGACTGCCCCCTGGGACCCTTGCCCCCATTCAATCCCCCTGTTCCCTGCCCTCTGACCACCCCGACCCCTATCCACCCCCCCACCCCTCTGAACTCCCCTGCCCTCTATCCAACACCCTCTCCCTGCTCCCTTACCGCGCTGCCTGGAGGTGGCTGGCGGCGCTACAGCCGTGCCGCTCGGCTGGAGCCGGGCCACGCCGCCACCGTGCAGTGCCTGGAGCACCGGGTCAGGCTGAGCTTGCAGCCCCCCCGCTTCCCGCAAATCAGCTGTTCACGCTGGAAGCCTGGGAGGGCTGAGAAGCAAGCGGCGGCTTTGCGCTCAGGCCCAGGGAGGCGGAGCGGAGGTGAGCTGGGGCGGGGAGCGGTTCCCCTGCATGCCCCTCCCCCCGGGTTACCTGCTTTGGCGCGGGTGGCTCCCCCCACCCCAGCTCACCTCCGCTCCGTCTCCGCCTCCCTGGGCTTGAGCGCAAAGCCACCGCTTGCTTCTCTGCCCTCCCAGGCTTCCCGCGCAAACAGCTGATTCGCAGGAAGCGGGAGGGAGGGGGAGAAGCGGGGCGGAGTGTTCAGAGGCGGAGGCGGAGCGGAGGTGAGCTGGGGCCGGGGAGCGGGGCGGAGAGCTGGAGCACCCATGGGGTCGGCTCCTAAGGCGCCACTTTTGGATAATGTGCTCAGGGGGAGCAGCCGCTCCCTCTGCTCCCTCCCAGCTACGCTCCTGGTCACTTCAACTTACTGGTTGTTAAATTTAGAAGCCCTTTTAGAACCGGTTGTCCCACGCAGGACAACTGGTTCTAAAAGGGCTTCTAAATTTAACAACCGGTTCCCGTGAACCGGTGCGAACTGGCTGTAGCTCACCACTGGAGACTCCCCTTGCCACTCTCACCCTAAGAGCCAGAGACCTCCCAGCAGGGCTGGTGAGTGCGGCCAGGGAAGGGGGAAGGGTGTGGTGGAGTGAGTGTCTGGGAGGTGTGTGGGGGGTGCTGGGCAGTGGGGGAGGTTTGTGTGTTTTGGGGTGCTAGGCAGTGGGGGCCTGTTGGGGGGGTGCTGGGCAGTGGCGGAGATCTGTGTGTGTCAGGGCAGTGGGGGTCTATGTGGGGCATTGTTTAGTTGTGGTGGTGGTGCTGTGGGGAAGGGCACTGGGAGGGAGGGAGGAGAAATCTGTGTGTATTGGGAAACTAGCAAGTGGGGGTTTCTGTGTTGGGTGCTGATGTGTATTAAGAGTTACCAGCTGGATTGAGGACTGATAGATCTGGACAGAGTTTATATTGAATGGGTAAATGAAAAAGATCGCAGGGAAAAACAGTAAGGTTAGTTTAGCAGTCTTTGACATTTCGACCAATAAGGAAATTAAAATGCATTTGTAATTACATATCTTATTCTTGGCTGATAATCATTTATTGATATTTTTTAGGAAATTTTTCAATTTAAAACACAAACTTTTGTTTTTCTTTTTTTACTTATGATGTCTCTATCTGAAAACCCATATAAATTGACACAAATTGCAAATTAAAACTTTTTAAATGTATAAGCATTTTACTCACTTGGGCGCATTTTCCTCATGGCACACAAATTTGAACTCTGCTTCAAAAATTTGCACAGAAGAAATTTTTCTTTTACCTTAATTATACTAACTTAGGAACCCGCTATAACATAGTACCAAGGTTCAATACAAAGTCATATAAAAGTTATACAAAAATGCATAATGCAGAGATTTATCTACAACTGCATTGACTGACTGCTGTGTGCAGTAATATAGTGACCCCTGGACCTACAGGTTTCCACACACCGTCAGTGCCTTGCTAGTGTGCCATGCGCCATGAGATATCTCTTCTCTTTGTGTGTGACTGTGAGTGTTTCCCTTCTGTGTGAATTTATTCAACAAAATCTTGAGCTTCATAATGGATACCATGAGTGAAAAGAAAAAGAGAAAAATAGAATCAGAACACAGAGTTTTCAACACTGAATGGACAAATAAATACTTATGTACTATTTCCAAAGACAAAATACTGTACCTTGTGTGTCGCGAAACGTTAGCCGTTCCGAAAGAATACAACCTTCGGCGGCACTTTGAAACTAAGCATCCCAATCTCGCCAAATTGAGCCCAAATGAAAAAATAATTAAAGCAGCCAGTTTAGCGAAAAACCTTAGCAGAGAACAGCAAATTTTCAAGAAAGTGAGCACTGAGAACGATACAGTTACTTTAAAGCTTTAAAATTTCTAAGGAAATTGCTGCTGCTGGGAAATGCTTCACAGAAGGCAAGTTATTAAAAAAGTGTATGTTGATTGCTGTATCTGAGTTATGTCCAGAAAAGAGGGGAATATTTGAGAATGTCAGTCTATCACGCATGACTGTACGGAGAAGAATAGCTGACATTTCTACCAATCTAAGTGATCAGTTAAAGCAGAGAGTCAGTGAATTCTGCTTTTAGTGCCTAGCTATGGATGAAAGCACCGATTTAAAAGACACTGCCCAACTTCTTATTTTTATTAGAGGTATTGATAAAAACTTTGAAATTACTGAAGAACTTGCTGGCATGTGCTCCATGACGGGTCGCACAACCAGAAAAGAAATCTCCAGTGAAGTGATAAAGTGCACGAATGATAAGTCGGGATTAGATTTCACAAACTTGGTGGCCATTTGTACTGATGGTGCTCCAGCTATGTGCCAAAAAAATGTTGGAGCAGTTACTCTTCTTGAAGAATTTATTGGGAGAGAAATAACCAAACATCACTGCATTATACATCAGCAGGTTTTGTGTAGCAAAGTCTTAAAATTTGAGCATGTAATGTCAGTGGTAGTTTCC